>NC_048570.1:55678841-55908841 GCF_013265735.2 Oncorhynchus mykiss
TGCCCCGCAGAGGGCATGACGCACACAAGCCTTCCCCTACAGCGCTGGGTCATGGGCTGGGGAGGTAGAGAGAGAGGGAGAGGACAGGCAGCTCATCACACTGACATGCCCTTTACTTGTGTTGGTAGGGGCTTTCAGGAAGGGAAGAAATTGTGATTGGAGTGGATGCTTTGATGTCAAAGGCATACTCTCAGAGATGTCACAGCTACTCATTGCATACTGATTGAAGTGAGGAATGCTAAACAGGTGTGTGCGTGTGTGTGTGTGTGTGTGTGTGTGTGTGTGTGTGTGTGTGTGTGTGTGTGTGTGTACATGCATGCACGTGTAAAGAGAAGGGGTTGAAAATAAAAACAGGAGCCACAACTTTTCATGAACTTATCCTTTCATCTTTCACTTTGTTTGCCATGCATCCTTTGACTTGCATGCTACACACACACACACACACACACACACACACACACACACACACACACGCACACGCACACGCACACACACACAGCAGGGATCTCATCCAAAGAGCAGCCCTGGCCACAAACACACAGTACAACCAAAGAGCAATAACAGCACTTTGAGTCTATTCAGCATCATGGTTCCCACACTAAAAAAAACATGTGCTTTCCAACCCACATACACTAATAACCTGTCAACCATTAAGGTTCTCCAAGCAGTCACAAGGAAGCCTAAAACAGCACAACACTTAACACACCATTATGTCCTAATCTAGTGGAGTGAAAGAGAACCAGGTTAAGAAAACCCCCAGGACTCACGAGATGCCACAAACAGTGAGCGTGCCTGGAAGTCAAACTCTGTTCAATTTGCTAATGGCATAGCAATGGACGCAGAAAATACCAAACCCACACTCTGCTGTGATTACACTTTGGAGGAGGTGAAATGGTAGGCTGCATTTCACTCATTTACTTTCGCGCTCCTGAAGTGGGGTCTCCAGTCTCAGGCGCATAACAGAACAACTGTATAGACGACTTGACAAAATTCTGTGACTTTTGCAAGCACAGCGCCCCCGAGTTCGCTCAATTGAGCCCGTGACATCCATGAGTCTCCGTGGTGTGTAGGCATTCATGCACACTTTTTCCTCTCAACCTCGTCCCAAATTGACTGCATTACTGCTTGTCTTCGTGAGAGGTATTGACATGTTGAAATCACCAATCTTTCTGTTTAAGCGACTAGCGCACAGCTCAGACACTCATACATAGCCCGCAAGACACACACACCTGTCAGAGGTCTCGTCACAGTGTCTTTAAGTTCAGAAAAAAACTACGGGAAACGCACAGTGCTAAACTCAGCGAAAAAAAAGAAACTCAGTCCTCTCACTGTCATTCAGTTACTGGCCCAACGCTCTAACCACTAGGCTCATGCCTCCTTGCAGCATGCCTAAGGCACGTTCACGCAGATGAGCAGGGACCCTGGGCATCTTTCTTTTGGTGTTTTTCAGTCAGTAGAAAGGCCTCTTTAGTGTCCTAGGTTTTCATAACTTTGACCTTAATTGCCTACCGTCTGTAAGCTGTTAGTGTCTTGATGACCGTTCCACAGGTGATGTTCATTAATTGTTTATGCTTCATTGAACATTCATGGGAAACAGCGTTTAAACCCTTTACAATGAAGATCTGTGAAGCTAGTTGGATTTTTACAAATTATCTTTGAAAGACAGGGTCCTGAAAAAGTTTACATAGAGCCATGACTACATGGAACTCTATTCCACATCATGTAACTAAGTCAAGCAGTAAAATCAGATTTAAGAAACGGATAAAACTACACCTAATGGAACATCGCGGACTGTGAAGAGACACACACACACATCATTCGCAAACATATGCTAACACACGCACATACATACACCCCTTTTTCTCCCCAATTGGTAGTTACAGTCTTGTCCCATCGCTGCAACTCCTGTACAGACTCAGGAGAGGCAAAGGTCGAGAGCCATGCGTCCTCCGAAACACAACCCTGACAAGGCGCACTGCTTCTTGACACACTGCTCACTTAACCCGGAACCCAGACGTGCCAATGTGTCGGAGGAAACACCATACAGCTGGACGACCGAAGTCAGCGTGCATGCGCCCGGCCCGCCACAAGGAGTCGCTAGAGAGCAAGGACATCCCGGCCGGCCAAACCCTCCCCTAACCCGGGCGACGCTGGGCCAATTGTGCGCCGCCTCATGGGTCTCCCGGTCGGGGCCGGCTGCGACACAGCCTGGGATCAAACCCGGGTCTGTCGTGATGCCTCAAGCACTGCCTTAGACCGCTGCGCCACTCAGGAGGCCCCACACATACATTTTAATATTGTTATTCTGCTGTATTATTGTTTTACTGTACACACAGCATTCAACCTGCCTGCCCCCATAAATACACACAACTTCCTCTATAAGGGCTCAGAGATACCTGGCTCAACCCCAGACCAGCTATTTTGGGTTGACCCCTCTTCTTCACTTTCTATACCTCCATTCCGCTCTCTTTTCCTTTCCCTCTCTTTATCGTTCCTCTCTCGCACACTAGGATGTTACCATCAGTGCCTGGTCTCTCTCTTCTCTTTCCCCTTGTTCCTCTCATCTTCCCTGTTCCATTCATCCCTTCTCCCTCCCTCCTTTTTCCACTTTTCCCACTTCTAATGCATTGTCTATTTTTCATGTTTCTCTCTTTTCTACATTCACCGTCTCTCTTTCTCCCTGATCGTAACCACCTCTCAGCAAGCCCCTTTGGAGGCCCTTACCGTTTTAAAGTGCCCACAGGAGAAGTGGCTGGGTGCCTGTCCCCCACACACCGCCATCCAGGCCCCTCAGGTGGGGGTAGAGGCTGTTTGTCCAGAAAACTCCCCCAAAAAGACAGGACTATCGATGAACGCTCGATATAACGGCGCTCTGTCACGTAGACGAGTCCATCCAGGATGTCCGTCTGACGACTCTCTTCTTTCCTTCTCACACCTCTCTCTCTCTCTCTCTCTCTCTCTCTCTCCCTCTCTCTACTACCCACTCTGTTTACAAACTTCCCATTTTATACCTCTCTCCACTCTGTCGCGCACCGTCTCTGCTCTCCTTCCGACGTGCTCTAAGTCACTGTCTCAAACTCCCTCTCCTTTTCAACTATCTCTCTCTCTCTCTCTCTCTCTCTTTCTCTTTCTGAATCACTCACTCAATCACTGAGTCAACTCTTCTCTCCAATGCCTCCTTCTATCTCTAACCCCCGCCCTCCCCTCTTCCCAACGCCCTGACTCATAACCCTCCCATCCCAGCTCAATAGTCCCCTTCCCCAGGCGGCCCCCAGGCGGACAGTGTAAACAAGATGAATGGCCGTGTCAGAGGTAACAGAGTAACAGGCAAATGCCTCATAACAGCCCATTAGCTGCCCTCTCACACCCTCCACACCTGGCACTGTCCATAAATAACACACACACACACACACAGACCTGTTCAGGTGAGGTCTGACACATTTGAGAACCCGGAGACAGCGGGACAAAAGGGCAAAGTCATGACCCCGTGACCCCATATTTCACATCTACCAGCTCCAAGCTATACGATGTCTTTGTTTCTTTACAGAGAGAAAGTTCTCTGTCCTTTAAACTATCACTTGTTGCCTTTGGCAGTGAATCTGAAAAGCATGAGTGTGCGTGTTACGAGTGTTTCTACATTGTCAAGGGTCATATCAACGGTATAGTGTACTGTACACACACACACACCTCCACTTCCCAGTCTTAGCCTAACATGCTACCTCACCCCTCACCTTTAAACCAATTCTGTCCTCTCAGCATCCATACGGCTGGGGCTGGCGATAACACGTGGCAACACTTACCGCCCACGCCAGGGTAGGCACCAGATGGCTGATGGGAGAATGATGGATGGCCATCCTACGCTACCCAATGCCCATCTGAAGGGGAGGACCCAGGAAAGGAGGAGGTGCAACAGCAGTGTTTAGGGTAAATCGCTTACCACTATCACAGAGTGGCCCGTGGAAGTGTTTTTTCCCCCGCTACACACCCACACAGACACGCACACACACTTTGGTCCTATTTGGATGATGTCACCTACACCTCCAAAACAGAAACACACACTAGAAAGTACAATAAAAAAAATTATTTGAGTGACAGGCCAGACCCTGAACCCAGTCCTCTCATTGGTTTCAGCCAATGAGTGAATACCTTCACAAACAGATGGCTTATGGGAAATCAATATTCGTCCTCTGCATGATATGACAACAATTTGTTGGAGGGGGAGAGAGGGGGGGGGGGCTGGCTATCTAACTGCTGCTGGACTACAGTGACCCCTCAACACCTGTCACAACTCATCATAGGAATACATGGGTAATGAACACAATTAAAAGGAGGGGGGGAGAGAGAGAGAGAGAGGGAGAGAGAGAGAGAGAGGGAGAGAGAGAGAGAGAGAGAGAGAGAGAGAGAGAGAGAGAGAGAGAGAATGTATTCAGCTTATAAAATAGGCAGATGGGGAGGTCTATCTATAAGCACAGCTGTCTATAAGCATAACCCCCCCCCCCCCCACCACCACAGACCAGGGTAGAGATCTAGATCTCCCGGTCTCTGTAGCGTAGTGGTTTAGGGCTGAGGAGGGCTTCCTAAACTGCACGTTCTCTCTCTGCAGTCTGTGGTGGACACACACACACAGCTCTTTTAAGTGGTTTTGGCCACTCGCAGCTCGCAGTATAGTTACAGAACGATATCAGGCCCACTCTAAATGACCCTTGTCATGTCTGAGCTTGAAAGAGCTGTGGTTGGAAATGCCTGGAAGCCATAACGGATACACCCCCCCACCCCCACCCCCACTCTGCTTCCCCCACCCCTTTTCTTCCTAAATCCATCCACCACCCCCCCCCACCCCCCCTCATCTCATCTTCATCTCCTCTTCATCTCATTCTTTTCCAACCCCCAATGACACAGGTTGAGGTGGTGTACTTCTGTACTGTACTCTCTACCCTGATGGTAAACATATGGGCCTAGGTGTGACGTGGAAAGACCGACAGAAAATATGGGGTGCGTGCAAGCGTGTGTGTGACTGTGCGTGCAAGTGTGTGTGTGACTGTGTGTGCAAGCGTGTGTGTGACTGTGCGTGCGAGCGCTTGCGTGTGTGTGACTGTGCGTGTGAGCGCTTGCGTGTGTGTGACTGTGCGTGCGAGCGCTTGCGTGTGTGTGACTGTGCGTGTGAGCGCTTGCGTGTGTGTGACTGTGCGTGCGAGCGCTTGCGTGTGTGTGCATGCCAAAGTGAGCGCGTGCCTGTCGCTATTGTGCGGACTTGGTGGCAGCAGCGTGGCTGTCGAGGCCCAGTGTGTTAGCGGCTAATGACAGTGTGACCCCTCCCTCTTTGGCACAGAGCGCCATCTTAAACACACGAGCCCCTCCTCCTCCTCCACTCAAACCAATACAGACAGCGGTCTGGTCTGAGCAGCACAAACAATACACGGCTAATTAGCGTGCACTTTATCACACACTACACACTACACACACACAGAGAGATGCCTGCCCGTAAGCGTGTGCACCCACTCGCGCACACACTCACACCCATCTCCCTCGTGCTGTCCATCTTGCCTCTCTCGCTTTCTCTCATGCGTACGCACACACACTCTTCTCAAAATCTCTCCAACTACATCCTTGAGAAAGAGAAAAGCTTCCATTCATCCCTATACGTGTCCTCCCTCCTTCTATCCTTCGCCCTGCCCCCCTCCTTCTATCCTTCGCCCTGCCTCCCTCCTTCTATCCTTCGCCCTGCCTCCCTCCTTCTATCCTTCGCCCTGCCCCCCTCCTTCTATCCTTCGCCCTGCCTCCCTCCTTCTATCCTTCGCCCTGCCTCCCTCCTTCTATCCTTCGCCCTGCCCCCCACCTTCTATCCTTCGCCCTGCCCCCCTCCTTCTATCCTTCGCCCTGCCTCCCTCCTTCTATCCTTCGCCCTGCCTCCCTCCTTCTATCCTTCGCCCTGCCTCCCTCCTTCTATCCTTCGCCCTGCCTCCCTCCTTCTATCCTTCGCCCTGCCTCCCTCCTTCTATCCTTCGCCCTGCCCCCCACCTTCTATCCTTCGCCCTGCCCCCCTCCTTCTATCCTTCGCCCTGCCTCCCTCCTTCTATCCTTCGCCCTGCCTCCCTCCTTCTATCCTTCGCCCTGCCTCCCTCCTTCTATCCTTCGCCCTGCCTCCCTCCTTCTATCCTTCGCCCTGCCTCCCTCCTTCTATCCTTCGCCCTGCCTCCCTCCTTCGCCCTGCCTCCCTCCTTCTATCCTTCGCCCTGCCCCCCTCCTTCTATCCTTCGCCCTGCCCCCCTCCTTCTATCCTTCACCCTGCCTCCCTCCTTCTATCCTTCGCCCTGCCCCCCTTCCTTCTCTCTCATCCCCAGAATGTCAATAAGACACCGCTGGACTGCTTGGTGCGAATGTTCCATTGTGATTGATGTTGCATGTTCCATATGTCCACAATTTGTTCAGAAAAGGTCATATCAGTAAATAATCAAGAGTCCTTTATTAGGATGAAGTAGGTGGTGGACACCGACTACACATCATAAAAATAAAGATCATTGTGCACACACACGCACACACACACACACACGCGCACACACGCGCACACACACGCGCACACACGCACAAACTCAGAGAGAGAGAGAGAGAGAGAGAGAGAGCGAGAGAGAGAGACACAGGCCTGACCCCTGCACTCTGTGGGTCTTCTGTCAGCCACGCTGCGTGAAGGCAGTGGTCCATAATTAAACAGGTTTATCATCTCTCCTCCCCAGACCAGCAATAAACTGCCAGCTCTACCTATGACTGACTGACTTGCTGACTGTGTCTGTTTGTCTGACTAGTCACTCATGGGAGTTGAGATAATAACCGGGGGATGAGTACCGAGGGGAAGACAAACGCGGGAGGGAAGAGAGATTCTGCCCTTCCTTTCAAGCCTGTTAACCTGGGAAGAGTCCGTGTGTCACTCGTAACAGCAAATGTAATTCCGCTTTCCTTCGACGCGGCAAAAGGTATCACGTAATTCCCTGAATATGAAGATCTATTTTCCATCAGCTCACACCACAGGACTTCTCTGTACCTGACCAATACCGTGTCTTATCAGCGGGCCCCAGATCCCGTTCACTATTATTATTAACACAGTCAGCACCGTATGACGTCAAACACAGAGAGGCAACGCAGATACCATCCTGCCTGTCCGTATGTCCGTCCGCCCATCTGGCTACGTGCCTGTCTGTCTACTTGCCCGCCCGCCCGCCCGCCCGCCTGCCTCTCTGTTGTCACTCTGTCTGTCTATTTCCACGAATAATTCAGAAGAAAACAAAACACACATGCTCTCTCAGAGTCTCGCGCTCAACACTCTTCAACCCCTGGTGGCTAACACCTCACCAAGCCTGTCTGGACTTTCCATACAGACGTCGAAGCGTCGCTACAGCGAGGGGGGAAAACACGCGTGGCTTCAGCACTTTCTCCCGGACAGACACAGACGGTCGAGCCTGGTGCACTCGGACGCCACACTGAACGCTGAGGGCTGGTGAAGAAGCACGTGTCTTCCAACCACAAGCGAACACAAGATCAACGTCGGAGGGACAGAGCAGAGCTGTTCTGGGGGTGAGGAGCGACTGGAATCAAGTGGAGGGAAAAGAGAGGAGCGACTGGAATCAAGTGGAGGGAAAAGAGAGGAGCGACTGGAATCAAGTGGAGGGAAAAGAGAGGAGCGACTGGAATCAAGTGGAGGGAAAAGAGAGGAACGACTGGAATCAAGTGGAGGGAAAAGAGAGGAGCGTCGTTCAACAGTCTTTTTTTTTTTACAGCAATTGCAGGGTCCTTTTTTTTTGGAGCTTTGAAATACAATAGAAGTGATCTTCTTCTTCTTCTTCTTCGGGGATTGAGGCAACAAGAGCATGCATACAATGCAGTGAACAGTACCACTGGCAAATGCGGTCAAAAATACAATCCTCAGAAGGAGATCGCCTTCTGACACAAAATCTGTTTATAACTACTTTTTCCACCATAAAACCTCAAAACGAAGCCCGCCCAGACTGACCACTGGGACGACCTGGACATATTTACCAGCTTCATGGTGACGTTGTTCTGCTCCCAGCGACACAGCAGCACATTCATCTTCCTCCTCTCTCTTCCTTATCCTCCTCTTCCTCCCTCTCACACACACACCTGTATAAGGTAGGAGTGGGAGGACCAACGGCTAGCCAGGCCCAGAATCCATCAGAGCCAGAGGAAGAAACAGGACTGCGGACCGAGGAGGACAACTAACCAAGAAGAGATCCACAGAAAGAGAGGATAGATAGATCGAGTAGAGTAGAGAGGTTGAGAGAGAGATCAAATGTGAGAGGGTTTTGAGGAAAGAAAGAAAGAAAGAAAGAAAGAAAGAAAGAAAGAAAGAAAGAAAGAAAGAAAGAAAGAAAGGAAAAAAAAAAGAAAGAAAGAAAAAAACGAAAGAAAGAAAGACAAAGGCCCCCAAAAAAGTTAGAGGGAGCGAGAGATCCGAGAAAGTTCCAGAGAAATACGCAAAGCAGTAGATCCAGAAAATCCACTATACATCCAGATAAAAGAGCCTGCTCCTGCACCCATCTCTAGCCCAGCAGGTCTCACTGTGCCTGGGGCCGGTGCTCACAGCCTACCACTTCCCTCCTTTCTCTCCAACCCCTCTGAATCCGCAGAAGGAGAAGGGAAACGAATGCTTCAGTCAAGAGGAGCTCCACCACCTCTACCGTTATACCACTGCTCTGTCTGAGAGCCAGCCAAACCAAACACACGCGCTGAGGGAGGACCAAGGGGGGAGGACCAACGGAGGGGAACCCCCTTCCTCTTCCACCTCCCACGTGGACGCCCTCGGGAACGCTGGGCACTGTGCTATTGCTTTTCAAATGGACCACTCGTCATACGGGGAGGAGAAAGGGAAGAGAAAGGAGAGAAGAGAAGAGAGACCTCTTAACCTTCTACCCTCTGTGACCCCCCCCCCCACACACACACACAAAGTATCATGCTGGTGCATGATAATACCAGAAGGGGTGAAGAGCGGGTAAAGGAGGGTAGGTTAGAGGACAAACCACACGGGCCTCCTAACTACCCCTCTCTGTTTTCTATTTATTCTGTATTTAACCAGTCCTCCTCCTTTCTTTAAAAAAAAGAGAGGGAAGGTTTTATTTTCCAGAACCAAACATGGAACAGTCCAGTCTCTGATCACCATTCACCCACAGCTTACTGCTGCACAGTTTGTGTGTGTGTGTGTGTGTGTACATGTGTGCGTGGCCACACGTGTGTGTGTGTGCCTCCTGCGGGATAGCCACCATCTGAGCACACTACAACCACCTACACACACACACACACACACACACACACACACGCACACACACACACACCCCGCCACGAACCACAAATTACAAGCCGAATTTGAACTTTAAGAATCGCCCAAGACGAAGCGCAGTACGGGAGACATGATCATTGCCAGGACTCTGCACATTTCGAACACACGCCTGTAGCTATTTGTTGCATCGACAACACTACCACAGCGCTGAAGACTTTAAAGAGCCCCGAAGACCTTTAAACCAACGCAGCTACTGAACTCCCATGCTCCCAAATGGTGTTTCAATACAGTGTACCGCAAGCCCACCTACCCGATTCCTCTCTCATACTTGCACTCAATCTAGTACTTTACAAATTCATTGAATTCGACTGTGCTCTCCCACACCGATGCACTAGTTACATAGTTAAAAATCCAGCCAGCCTGCAGCACAACACACACAATTCCAGCTCACTACTAGTCTGTCAATTCAGCTTATAATACATCCATTTCATATTAGCCCTATAAGCATCTGTAAATTTAATGACTATGCACTGTGGCCTTAGAGGCAGAGAAGATGTGGCCATTTAGGACATGTGTTTAACAGCTATAAACAAGTCCCTTAAGTGGTGGGGCCGAGAATCGCAGGGTGTGCTTTGTTTCTGAACCCTGTGAGGGGAGATTCATCTCAGTGTCCCCTGGACAATGGGCCCTAGCCCCATTGCGGAAGGGGGCTTTGTTTTGGGGGCCCCCTGCAGCCTGGGTCTCGAGGGCTAGGTGGGGAGTGGGGGGTTGGGGTGGTCCTGCTGCTGGCTGTTATGGGGTGAGGGTGTGTGCAGGGGGTGGGGGGTGCACTGATATTAATAACCCCCTCAAAAAAATATGGAGAGGAGAAATGGGAGAGAGAAACAATAGACCACTATCAATTCAGTGCATTATAAGACTTTCACCATCTCTCTCTCTCTCTCTCTCTCTCTCTCTCTCTCTCTCTCTCTCTCTCTCTCTCTCTCTCTCTCTCACTCTCTGTAGACTGTGCTCCATTAACTCACAGACCTAAGAGGGAAGCTAGTGTTGCATTACCATAGTAATGTGATGTATGATTATAACACAGTTTAGTTCACATTATGGCGCAGTCAGGCAGAACTTCCAACACTCCGAATCACGGAATGCCATCTGGGCCTGGTTGCTATGGGTACCAGCTGTAACCCTGCTAATGAAAGAACATCTAAATGTGCTGCAGTGAGCTGGCTGGTCAGATTTCACCTGCTGTGTGTGTGTGTGTGTGTGTGTGTGTGTGTGTGTGTGTGTGTGTGTGTGTGTGTGTGTGTGTGTGTGTGTGTGTGTGTGTGTGTGTGTGTGTGTGTGTGTGTGTGTGTGTGTGTGTGTTTACATATATAAACATCAAGTTAATTCCTGGAGACAACAAGGTCCTACATAGCAACACTGAAACATAGTCAATGTGTCACTGTTAGAGGTAAACAAAAGGGTGTTTGGCACTAAGTGGTTGCGCTGGGTTGTTTCTGTTAGCTTTTGGTGTGTGCACGTGTGTGAGTGTCGGTGTGTCTGTGTGTGTTCTCGCTATTCCCAAACAGGCAATCCCTGAGCCTCCCCTGATGAGTACTAAAGCCTAAGTGGGGATCTAAAGCTCTGCAATTAAAAGCATCTCAGGGAATAAGTCACCCGCACACACACACACACACACACACACACACACAGCGAATCCAACGACGTCCAGTTGAGCGTCATTGTGATTCCACGCAGGTAGAAATCAAAGCCTTTAAAACAGCCTTCCCTGAGGCAGTGGGTGCTGAATGCTGAATGTTTAACACAGCAGAGAAGGACAGAGCTCCTATAATCACGCAGCTTCGGGAGGACTCATCCACATCCCAGTTCATATTGAGGTAGGGAAAGGAAAGGATCAGATGGGAAGATCAATCACACACCAATCAGATCATTCAGAATGAACGGAATCATTCAGAAAGTGGACAAACCAGAAACCTCTCGTTGCTCTAGTCATGATTTCTGTGGTAAACGTGGATCTCTTTGGTCAGCCTTCAGCGGTCATTCAGTCCTACCACCATCCCATTTGATGGCGACTTTACAATTTACCCTCTGGAGGTCACGTGACGTCATCACCACCAGTGACTTCAACCTCATGAACCCGCCCTCCCTATCGGCGCCACCACGCATTTTAGACCGGAATAGATGAAGATGGTGTCTGATTGTGGTAGCCTAACCGTGGTTCCACCATGGTCCCAGGAGTGACCACGTACAATGGCCCCGTTTGTCTGACTGACGTGCTCTTTGTGACACAAGCGCAGAAATGGAGAGAAGGAGCGAAAGAGGAGAGAAGGAGAGAAGGGCACCTAAGGGAGGTCTCTGAACGGACGTTGTCCCAGTAGAAACAGATGGGCAGACCTAATGAATATGGTTATCCGCCGGACAGGGAGAGGAGGGGCTGTGACCTCACACAGAAAGACCGGGGGGAGACACAGGAACTGGAATTAGATCAGGAAGGATCAAATTGACATGATGTCATAAAGTGCACATGGGAGTCAGCTGGTCCAATCATTTCATTCGGTTCACATAGACATCACGTCCACATACGACATCATAGGTGAGGATGATCCTTTGTACTTCCTGAACAGTCTTGAGATGTATGACATCACGGTCTAATCCTTCTCTATCTGATTCTAGCACAGGTACAGGAACTACAAATATACCTGGAAATATATCACTATATTTCTGGGTATATTGTGGGCATTCTACATACAGTACATTGCATTTGTTGACATTGATATAATGTAGCTGTGACTAGTATGACAACAGCTACAACAGCAGTCAGTCTGTTTTATATAGCCTTGCCAAAACGCTACCCATAAAATAGTGTGTTGACTCATAAAACATTACCAATAAACAAAGTGTGTGTTGTTTGTGACTGTTCGGCTCGATATTCTGTCACAGATGGATACTAAAAGCCTGGTCCCAGACCTGTTTGTGCTTTTTTTGTGTGTGCTTTTGCCCACATCGTCATGTTTGGCATGGCAATCCCATAACGAGTTGGCAAGAGAGCCGAAACAGACCGGCAACCAGGCTAGAATACTAACTCTACCCAAACAAAACAGAATGAAATCTGATATCAAAGCAGATAGAGGCCGTTCTCTTGTGTCGCTTTGAGAAAGATAGAAACAGGTCCATGCCAATGAATCATTTATTATCCACGTATACATCTCTGTATTGATTCACCGCGGCTCTTCTTTATAGAAAGAACCTGCTAGTTCTATGGGGGGGGGGGGGGGGGGCAAGATCCTTATCCTGAAACAGAGTAACTCCAACACTATCGAAGAATCAAATGGTGCATGGGCAGCGTGTGACGTCTGTGTCTGAATTCGAGACGGAGGCAAGGCGGTGGCTCCCTGCACTGATGGATTCATGGGCGAGCCATCTAGCCTTCGCTCAGTGGGAGGGGCAAAGAGGCGTGCCGCCAATATAGGCTCCCGTCAGAGACTTTCAATGTGGAACAAACACTAAAAGACAAGGACACACGTCCATATAGGAGCAGACGACAAAAAAAGACACACATAGCCTACATTTACACACACCCCCCACCCCCTCTAATATTATACCCATTTCTGGTCTGATAAGATTCCACAGTGGACACAGCCCGCCACTGAGCGAGCAATGCCTGTGTTCTGTGGTCCTCACACATTGTAGACACCTGCTGTGCACACATTAGTCAAATGATTCAAACTAGTCCGGCGCGTGTTCGCTGTACGTGAGCGTCAATGTGTGCGAGCTTCACTGTGTGTCGGTGGGGGATGAAGCCAGACAAACCTCTTCTCTTTTAGCTCGGACATGAAAATCACAGAGAGAAGAACGGGGGGAAAAGTTGTTATGGGGGAAAAGAACTGATAGTTACATATCACAATATTATTTTGGACAATATTATATTGATACTTGGACCCCAAAAATGTATTATATATACTGTCAGGCCCTGATCTGTTTCACCTGTCTTTGTGCTTGTCTCCACTCTCCTCCAGGTGTCACCCATCTTCCTCATTATCCCCTCTGCATTTATACCTGTGTTTTCTGTCTGTTGCCAGTTTGTCTTGTTTGTTTCAGCCTTCCAGCGTTTTGTGTCTCAGCTCCTGCTTTTTCCAGTTTCTCTTTTTCTCGTCCTCCTGCTTTTTGACCCTTGCCTGTCCCTGTCCCTGACCCTGCCTGCCGTCCTGTACCTTGGCCCCTACTCTGGATTATCGACCCCTGCCTGCCTTGACCTGTCGTTTGCCTGCCCCTGTTACAATAAACCTTGTTTACACGGTCTGCACTTGGTACCTGATATATTTGGGATTTTTGGGATTTTTTCATTTTTGCTAAGTAGCTAAATGTTTTCAGCATTTTCATTTCCATGACTGATCAAAAGTAATTTCCTCATGCTCTGTCTGTCTGCAGCTGACAGTATTATATATATTTATTTTACCTTTATTTAACTAGACAGGTCAGGTAAGAAGAAATTCTTATTTTCAATGACAGCCTGGGAACAGTGGGTTAACTGCCTTGTTCAGGGGCAGAACGACAGATGTCGTACCTTGTCAGCTCGGGGATTCGATCTTGCAACCTTTTGGTTACTAGTCCAACGCTCTGATCACTAGGCTACGCTGCCGCCCCGGCTTATCTTCTATGAAGATAACTGCTATTCCATTTGTTTTATAGGCTCACTACACATCCTGAGGAAAACGCATGTGAATCCATTCCCCTTCTCCTTTCCCTTTGTCTTGGTAAATGGCAATGAAGTCCGCCAGACCTACAGCCAGTCTATCCACTGTGAGGGGGAATTAGCAATCGAATGCAGCAGGATATAGAGTCCAATCCCCCCCCCTCCGTTCCCTTTCATTCTCACCTGCTGGACTCTATGGGTCTTTAGAAGGCCTAAACAACTGTTGGAATACGGGCACCATTAAAGTCAATGGTCCCCTGAGACGATACTAGAGGTTAAGAGAGTTCCGGAGGCTGTTGATTGTAAAGAGGGTGTGGGGGAGGAAGGGAGAAGAGGAGAGAACTCTCTACCGCTAGTCGATCGATATCATTCCATTAAGGGTCATTTCATCCGATAAGAGTCCGCACGGTAATCAAATGTATTCACAAATACCACCAATCAAAAGCGTGGCCGCTATCTGAACCCAGCACCTGATCGGGTTCAAAGTCTTCAGAATGAAATTTGAGTCTTTGAATTCAATTGGACCCAATTACAATAATTCAAATGACTACATGCATTAACTACACATTATGCACATGCTCTTATCTGACGGTTGGATTAACGGAACTCTGTGTCAACGCTAAATCGCACGCGGGGACATAGATGAACATCTCGGCTTCCGGCGTCCCCGAAAATAATAAAGAAATGTCCTTCAGATATTAATCCCGCTCTCAGCAAAGCTCATTCTCTCTTGACTGAAGGTCCTCCTATATCCTGAATCGATATTTGCTTTGAGATAATTTGAGCAAATATTGGGAGAAATTAAACCTCTCCAAAAGGCGGTCATTGCTGTGTGCTTTTCATTTGGACACTAACGTAGATAAGCCCCAAGCCTTGGTTATGACTCTTAATGAGACCCAGGCTTCTCATAAAGACAGACTTAAAGCCTTTATCTGGAGAAATGCTTAATAAGATAGAGGTCTTATCACACTATGGGCAGATGGATGGATGTGTGTGTGTGTGTGTGCGCGTGTGTGTGCGTGTGTGTGTGTGTGTGTATGTGCGTGTGTGTGTGTGTGTGTGTGCGTGTGTGTGCGTGTGTGTGTGTGTGTGTGTGTATCAACTCATACTGTGTTCATATACTGTTGTTTACTCAATGTGTATGTATTTCCTATATTGTCGACATAGTTTATCCTAATATACCTACTACTGTACATAACACCCTCATTTGCTCCAGAGGTGCTGCACCACTACGGCTGACCCTGTGAAACAACACATTTCCCTGCACCGATCCAGTGTACATGACAATAAAACAAAAACAAAAACAATTTGACAAATTGTACACATCACACACAGTATTTATATTCTCACTCTCAAATATATCGGCTTGGATTGACATTTCTTGATGAACAAAAACGAATGAAAATGTATTTCTATTGTATTTGCGAGACATTCTACTGCACTGTTGGAGCGAGTAACACAAGCATTTCGCCGCCCCTGCCATAACACCTGCAAATCTGTGTACGTCACCAGCAAACTTTGACTCAACGAGTTTTGTGTGGGTGCGGGCGTGCGTGGACATGTCCATTAAAAAGGTCTGTGACACACTTCCACAATAGGACAAGGGTCATTCACTACAGCCCTAGCTGTGACAGACAGATCAATGCCACAAATGAAGAAATTGAGCAAACAGAATGACATCCTTCCTTTACCTTTCTGTCTCCCTCTCCTCCGATATAGATTTTTCCCTCCAGTGAATAAGAAATAGTTCCAAATATGTGTTTATGGCTGAAAGAAGGAAGGTACGTTATCTCCACTGAACAAAAATATCAACGCAACAATGTCAAAGATTATAGATACCTTCTGATACCTTGTCGTCAGTGCTTAGACTTAATTCCCTGCCACCTCCCCTTAGACAGATTGAGGTGTTCAGCATCCTAGAAGCTCCTAGAATTTACAGTCCTTGTAGTTATTCCAACCTCCTCTCTTTGTCACTTCCACAGCCAAGGATAAAGGAACCAGCGACGATGCACAGTTGGATATGGAGGGAAGGGAGAGAGGGAAAGGAGTGGAGGGAGAGTGGGAAAGGAGAGGAGGGAGAGTGGGGAAGGAAAGGAGGGAGAGTGGGAAAGGAGAGGAGGGAGAGTGGGGAAGGAGAGGAGGGAGAGTGGGAAAGGAGAGGAAGGGGAGTGGGAAAGGAGAGGAGGGAAAGTGGGAAAGGAGAGGAGGGAGAGTGGGAAAGGAGAGGAGGGAGAGTGGGAAAGGAGAGGAGGGAGAGTGGGAAAGGAGAGGAGGGAAAGTGGGAAAGGAGAGGAGGGAGAGTGGGAAAGGAGAGGAGGGAGAGTGGGAAAGGAGAGGAGGGAGAGTGGGGAAGGAGAGGAGGGAGAGTGGGAAAGGAGAGGAGGGAGAGTGGGAAAGGAGAGGAGGGAGAGAGGGAAAGGAGAGGAGGGAGAAAGGGAAAGGAGAGGAGGGAGAGTGGGAAAGGAGAGGAGGGAGAGTGGGAAAGGAGAGGAGGGAGAGTGGGAAAGGAGAGGAGGGAGAGTGGGAAAGGAGAGGAGGGAGAGTGGGAAAGGAGAGGAGGGAGAGAGGGAAAGGAGAGGAGGGAGAGTGGGAAAGGAGAGGAGGGAGAGAGGGAAAGGAGAGGAGGGAGAGTGGGGAAGGAGTGAAATATAGAGGCGGAGGAACAATAGAGGAGAAAAAGGATAAATAAAGTGTGAAATGTGATCCCTGGAGAGCAAAGAAAACACGGTCCTGAAAATACTTGGTAGAGAAGTGCTATGAATGCATGGTGAACGCACGCACACACACACACACACACACACACACACACACACACACACACACACACACACACACACACACACACACACACACACACACACACACACACACACACGCACACACACACACACACACACACACACCATTGATGGCCTTGACTAACTCCTTCCTGCCTGCATGGCAATTGTGCCAGTCTGGCTGTCTTCACTGCTGAGTACAAAAGGGAGAGGAGATGCAGTATGCTCACCACTAGAGGCCAGTAGAGGCTGCGTGTGTACTGCTCATCCCTCAATGTCAGTGGGCCAAGTGATGTGACTGGGAAGGTGATTTCCCTCTCCCATAAAGACTAGGAATGTGCATATTTCCCTTTCAAAATGATTTGATCCGTATCTAGATACATGGGCTCCGATACGACACAGGAACAATTCGTTTTTGTTTGAAATGTATGTGTATACCTGCTCGTCGAAAATCTAATTCCAAATAATATGGAGTTGGTCCTCCCTTTGCTGCTATAACAGCCTCCACTCTTCAGGGAAGGCTTTCCACTAGATGTTGGGACATTGCTTGCTTCCATTCAGCCACAAGAGCATTAGTGAGGTTGGGCACTGATGTTAGGCCTGGCTCGCAGTTGGCGTTCCAATTCATCCAAAAGGTGTTTGATGGGGTTGAGGTCAGGGCTTTGTGCAGGCCAGTTATGTTCTTCCACACCGATCTTGACAAACCATTTCTGTATGGACCTAGCTTTGTGCACGGGAGCATTGTCATGCTGAAACAGGAAAGGGCCTTCCCCAAACTGTTGCCACATATTTGGAAGCACAGAATCGACATCTAGAATGTCATTGTATGTTGTACCGTTAAGACTTCCCTTCACTGGAACTAAGGGGCCTAGCCTGAACCATGAAAAACAGACCCAGACCATTATTCCTCCTCCACCAAACTTTACAGTTGGCACTATGCATTGGGGCAGGTAGCGTTCTCCTGGCATCCGCCAAACCTAGATTTGTCCGTTGGACTGCCAGATGGTGAAGCGTGATTCTTCACTCCAGAGAACACGTTTCCACTGCTCCAGAGTCCAGTGGCGGCAAACTTTACACCACTTCGTTTGGCATTGTGCATGTTGATCTTAGACTTGTGTACGGCTGCCTGGGCATGGAAACCCATTTCATGAAGTTCCCGACGAACAGTTCTTGTGCTGACATTGCTCCCAGAGGCAGTTTGGATCTCCGAAGTGAGCGTTGCAAACGAGGAAAGGCAAGTTTTATGTGCTACGCACTTCACCACTCGGCGGTCCTGTTCTGTGAGCTTGTGTGGCCTACCACTTCACAAGAGAGCTGTTGTTGCTCCTAGGTGTTTCTACTTCACAGTAACAGCACTTACAGTTGACCAGGGAAGCTCTAGCAGGGCAGAAATGTTTTGAACTGACTTGTTGGAAAGGTGGCATCCTATGACGGTGCCACGTTGAAAGTCACTGAGCTCTTCAGTAGGGCCATTCTACTGCCAATTTTTGTCTATGGAGATTGCATGGCTGTGTGCTCGCTTTTATACACCTGTCAGCAATTAATTTGAAGGGGTGTTCACATACTTCTGTATATATATTGCATTACACTGGATTAATATACAGTTGCAAGACAAAGTGTGTGAACCCTGTGGAATTACCTGGATTTCTGCATTGATTACTCATAAAACTGTGGTCTGATCTTCATCTAAAATCACAATAATAGACAAACACAATCTGACTAAACGAATAACACACAAACAGTTGTGTTTTTCACATTTCTATTGAAGACACTGAGTAATCATTCACAGCGCAGGCTGGAAAAAGTAAGTGAACCTCTTCGATAACGACTTTGCCAAAAGCTATTTGGAGTCAGGTGTTTCAATTAAGGAGATGAGATTGGAGGTGTGGGTTGCACAGGTTCCCTGCCCTTTAAATAAAGGCACACAAAGCCTGGTTACTGACACATCTGTTCTTCTCCAGAAAGATTTGTGAACCGTGCCTCGATCCCACCAACTTTCACAGGACCTTAGAAGACGCGTTATGGAGACGCACGAAGCTGGAAAAGGGTTACAAAAGCATTGCTAATGACCTTCGGTGTTCACCAATCCACGGTGAGACAAATTATCTACAAATGGAGAAGATTCAGGACCGTCGCTACTCTACCTGGGAGTGGGCGTCCTGCGAAGATCACCCCAAGAACACAAAGGGCAATCCTGGAAGAGGTGAGAAAGGAACCCAAGGCTAAAAGCAAAAGACCTGCAGAAAACTCTACAAACAACGAAAGTCTGTGTTCATGTGTCCACTATCGGGGAAAAAACACTGATCAACAATGGCGTTCATGGAAGGACACCGCGAAGGAAACAGCTGCTGTCTAAAAAAAAAACAATGCGGCACGTCTCAGGTTTTTCCCAAGACCACCTGGATGTTCCACAACGCTTCTGGGAAAATGTGCTGTGGACAGATGAGACAAAAGTTGCATTTTTTTGGAGAAATGCACAACGCTATGTGTGGAGGAAAAAGGGCACTGCACACCAACACCAAAACCTCATCCCAACTGTGAAGCATGGTGGAGGGGGGCATCTTGGTTTGGGCCTGCTTTGCTGACTCAGGGCCTGTAGGTCTTGTAATCATTGAGGGAACAATGAGTTAAAAAGTGTATCAAGACATTTTATAGGAGAATGTCAGGGCAGCAGTCCGTGACCTCAAGCTTAAGAGAGGTTGGGTGATGCAACAAGTGCGACAATGACCCAAAGTACACAAGTAAATCAACTAATGAATGGCTGAAAAGGAAGAAGATTCGTGCTTTGGAATGGCCAAGTCAGAGTCCGGACCTTAACCCAGTTGAGATGCTGTGGCATGACCTGAAGAGGGCTGTGCAATCAAGACAACCCAGAAACATTGATGAACTGAAACAAAATTCCTCCTCGCCATTGCACAAGTCTTATAAGGAGCTACAGGAAACGTTTGGTGGAGGTTGTTGCTTCTAAAGGAGAATCTACAAGTTTCTAAATTCAAGGGTTCACTTACTTTTTCCAGCCTCCACTGTGAATGATTACTCAGTGTCTTCAATAAAAATGTGAAAAGTGCAACTGTTTGTGTGTTATTAGTTTACTCAGGTTGTGTTTGTCTATTATTTATTTATATATTTGTAATAATGACAATTACAGCAACACTGAATGAACAGTGTAGTTTAGTTTAACTTAATATAATACACCAATAAAATCAATCTAGCCTCAAATAAATAATGAAACATGTTCAATTTGGTTTAAATAATGCAAAAACAAAGTGTTGGAGAAGAAAGTAAAAGTGCAATATGTGCCATGTAAGAAAGCGAACATTTAGGTTCCTTGGTCAGAACATAAGAACATATGAAAGCTGGTGGTTCCTTTTAACATGAGTCTTCAATAAGAAGTTTTAGGTTGTAGTTATTATAGGAATTATAGGATTATTTCTCTCTATACCATTTGTATTTCATATACCTTTGACTATTGGATGTTCTTATAGGCACTTTAGTATTGCCAGTGTAACAGAATAGCTTCCGTCCCTCTCCTCGCCCCTATCTGGGCTCGAACCAGGAACACATCGATGACAGCTACCCTCGAAGCATCGTTACCCATCGCTCCACAAAAGCAGTCGCCCCTTGCAGCTCAAGGGGAACAACTACTTCAAGGTCTCAGAGTAAGTGAAGTCACCGATTGAAACGCTATTAGCGCGCACCCCGCTAACTAGCTCGGGAGTTGATAGACTTGAAGGCATAAACAGCTCAATGCTTTAAGCACAGCGAAGAGCTGCTGGCAAATGCATGAAAGTGCTGTTTGAATGAATGCTTACGAGCCTGCTGCGCCCTACCACTGCTCAGTCAGACTGCTCTATCAAACCATAGACTTAATTATAACATAATAACACGCAGAAATACGAGCCTTTAGGTCATTAATATGTTCAAATCCGGAAACTATCATTTTGAAAACAAAACGTTTATTCTTTCAGTGAAATACGGAACCGTTCCGTATTTTATCTAACGGGTGGCATCCATAAGTCTAAATATTTCTGTTACATTGCACAACCTTCAATGTTATGTCATAATTACGTAACATTCTGGCAAATTTGTTTGCAACAAGCATGCAATGAACGCAAGAGAAGTGACACAATTTCCCTAGTTTAATATTGCCTGCTAACCTGGATTTCTTTTAACTAAATATGCAGGTTTAATCAAATATACTTCTGTTTATTGATTTTAAGAAAGGCATTGATGTTTATGGTTAGGTACATTCGTGCAACAATTGTGCTTTATTCACAAATGCGCTTTTGTTACATCATCCCCCGTTGGCGAACTTGGCTGTTTGTTAGGAAGAAATAGCCTTCACACAGTTCACAACGAGTCAGGCGGCCCAAACTGCTGCATATACCCTGACTCTGTTGCACAGAATGCAAGATAAGTGACACAATTTCCCTAGTTAAAAGAAATTCATGTTAGCAGACAATATGAAATAAATAGACAGGTTTAAAAATATATACTTGTGTATTGATTTTAAGAAAGGCATTGATGTTTATGGTTAGGTACACATTGGTGCAACGACAGTGCTTTTTTCGCGAATGCGCTTGTTAAAACTAGTTAGGGATAGGGGGGACGCAAATGTCTCAACTGGCCAATTGCCAGGGAAAATGCAGAGCGCCAGATTCAAATAAAATACTATAAAATTCAAACTTTCATTAAATCACACATGTAAGATACTCAATTAAAGCTACACTCGTTGTGAATCCAGCCAACATATCAGATTTTAAAATGGCTTTTCGGTGAAAGCATAAGAAGCTATTATCTGATGATAGCACCAGCAGTAAACAAAGGGCTTGGCATATTTCAACCCTGCAGGCGCTACACAAAACACTGAAATAAAATATAAAACATGCATTACCTTTGACAAGCTTCTTTTGTTGGCACTCCAATATGTCCCATAAACATCACAATTGGTCCTTTTGTTCGATTAATTCCGTCCATATATATCCAAAATGTCCATTTATAAAGCATGTTTGATCAAGAAAAAAACATCTTACAAAAAACGCAACGTCACTACGAAATATTTCAAAAGTTGCCTATAAACTTTGCCAAAATATTTCAAACTACTTTTGTAATACAACTTTAGGTATTTTTAAACGTTAATAATCGATCAAATTGTAGACGGGGCAATCTGTGTTCAATACAGGAATTAAAACAAACCAGCGCTATTGGGCACGCTATTTATCCAAAAGTGAAGATTCTGCCCCCTAGCCCCAAGAGCACCCGTTTGGCGAAGTAGGCTATGATTCAATGATAAATTAACAGGCACCGCATCGATTATATGCAACGCAGGACAAGCTAGATAAACTCGTGATATCATCAACCATGTGTAGTTAACTAGTGATTATGTTAAGATTGATTGCTTTTTATAAGATATGTTTAATGCTAGCTAGCACCTTTCCTTAGCTCCTTGCTGCACTCGCGTAACAGGTAGTCAGCCTGCCACGCAGTCTCCTCGTGGAGTGCAATGTAATCGGCCATGATCGGTGTCCAAAAATGCCGATTACCGATTGTAATGAAGACTTGAAATCGGCCCTAATTAATCGGCCATTCCGATTATATCGGCCATTACGGCCATTACGATTAATTGGT
The DNA here is from genome assembly GCF_013265735.2 of Oncorhynchus mykiss. NCBI lineage: Eukaryota > Metazoa > Chordata > Actinopteri > Salmoniformes > Salmonidae > Oncorhynchus > Oncorhynchus mykiss. The sequence continues at coordinate 55,701,223 of NC_048570.1, forward strand.
CGACCTCAACCATCAATGCAGAAATCCAGGAAATCCAGGTAATTCCAAAGGGTTCACAAACTTTTTCTTGCAACTCTATATTAATCCTAGAAAACTGAAGGAGAAAGGGCGCAAAAGAGTCGGAGACAAACAGAGAGAGAGGGAGAGAGAGAGAGAGAGAGAGAGAGAGAGAGAGAGAGAGAGAGAAAGACAATTATTAGAATGGAAGCCCCACAGCAATCAGAACCCTCTAGAGATGATCATCTAATTCCCTCCTTATCACCCTGTTTGTTTCTGGCCAGAGACTGTGATAGGATTCACCCAGGAGAGGATAGAGAGAGCAGAAAGAGGCCAGGGCCAGACCCCATGCAGCCATGGAGAACTGTGTCAACCCAGAGCAGCCATGGAGAATTGTGTCATCTCTGGACCAAACATAAATGTTCTCCTCCCAACTCTCTTGCCTCTGCACTCCTAGGAGAGGAGAGTAAGACGGGGGAGAGAGGAACAGGGAGAAAAAAATGGATGAGGGTGAGGGAAGCATGGTGGTTCCCAGGCAATGATTCTGTGTAATTAGGCTGTAGTGAAGGGAACCATGGTTGGCCAAGGTAGATTAACTACTGTATTCTGGTACAGAGGCAAAGCCTACAAGTCTCATAGGGATTGGGCCACCACAGAGCATCCTCTGACAGGACTGGATAGAGAGGTCTTGCTTTTTGGAGACTCGACGAACACACATAGACACATGTATACTATAAACACAGCCTGTGTGTAGTGATCCATGGCCTATAGTCACAGCGGTGGCATGGCTGTCTCTCTCTGTTAGACTGAGCTAACACACACAGAGAGAGAGAGAAAGAGAAACTGGGTCACACAGGAAAACGTGATGAGCTGCCTTAATAAATCACACTATCAGTAAGCTACATGTAATAACACAGGGATGACTTGTGGCCAGTGTGTTATTAAATTGTTTCTGTTCTTTAATTTTTTTTTATTTTTTTAAAGTCGCTCCAAGTCAGGTTTTGGTACGGACACGTTGCCAAGCACTTGCTCAAACTCAAACACAACACACACACACTTGCGCCCCCCCCATCCCCCACCCCCCACCCCCCACCCGCCCTTACATGGCATTCAAACGATCGCTCTCTCCGTGGAGGCATTTCTGCAGGGTTGCTAAGCAGACCAATAACTCGCAAACAAACCAAAACATCCACCCTGCTGGTCCTGATAGTCAGTTTGCCTGCTAGCCTGCCTGGACACTGGCAAAGTCCATGCTAAGACACTTTTACATTCAAGGGCATGCATTCAAGGAATCACATCACTTCCCTGAAGGGGTAACAAATCAATGCAGAACCACCTAGCTACAGTAAAAACAGCAGCACAAACACACACACCGGTGTAGAATAGAGAGAGTGAGAGAAAGAGGTGTGGATAAAGGGAGTGAGAGCGAGAGATGGCGATCCACCGATAGAGAGAAAGAGGGGAAAGACAGAGTGACGGAGACAGAGGGACAGAGAAAATAGAGCGACAGAAGACGAGAACGATGGAGCAGTGTGTTTCTCTCTAACCTGCATGTCAATTCCACCGTCTGTCGCTGGAGCACTCTTGGTTTTGGGGGCTCCCCAGACTCCCTGGTTGTGTCCCGAGCCCCCCTGGGGGCCCACTGTGGGAATGTGTCTGTAGGAGGGCTTGAGGGGCATGGGCAGAGGTAGGGGCAGGGTGAGGGGGCGCGAGGGCACCTGTGGAATGGGCAGAGCGCTGTGCACCGGCTTGGGTTTGGGCAGTCCCGACTTCATCTTAGAGGCCAGCAGAATGGCGGGCATCTTCCTCTGGGGTACCGAATAGTTTCAGACACACACACACACACACACACACACACACACACACACACACACACACACACACAGTACTGTCCGACCACACTCAAGCAGTTAAGCCGACGCTGTCCTCCCAGTAAACAAACAGTCTTACCAGCTGGAATACGAGAGTGGGATAATAAGACACAGTCAATGTGTTGGGAAGTGTACGTGTGGTCTTCCTGAATCCTGACGCTCCAATCTTTAAGAGGAGGGATCTGAATCTCGATCCGACAGTGGGAGCATTAGTCCAGGTCCAGCTCTCTCCCTAAGATCCCACCTGTTCCCTGGCTGCAATCCCTGCTCCGGTCTATTAGGAATACCGGTATTCCCAGTTTTTTACCGGTATTCCCAGTCTCTTACCGGTATTCCCAGTCTCTTACCGGGAATTCCCTGTACTCTGATGCAGGAGTTGGCAGTGTTCCATTTGCCCAGATGCAGTGAGTATTCGTCGAGGGAGTCTCTTCCTGGTGAGCTGAGTTAATTATCTTCTCTGGATGAGAGATGGACAAACACCTTGCTCCCTCGAGGAAATGAGGAGGAAGAAGGGAATGAGGAAAATGAGGAAAAAACGAGAGAACAGCAACAGAGGACCACTCGCTTCGGCGACCGCTCTGCCTGTGACTGCACTGCACTGACTGCCCTCTCTCTATTCCTCCTCCTCCAACTCCCTCAATCCCTCCCTCCCCAGTATTAGCCCTGTAGCAGGTGTGGCTTAGGGGTAGTGGAGGACGGACATGTTTGGATGACAGCCTTAGGCGTGCTCTCTCCCTCTCCTTCCTTTCTCACTCTCCCTTCCTCCTCCCTCCCTCATTCCAGTTTGGTAGGGTTGGATGAGAGGACTAGAGGGAGAGTTGTAGCCACTGTAGAGACAGGCAATGTATTCCGTAAAGTCATACACACTGTGCAGACTAAGATCAACTGCTGAGATACACATTATCACACACAAAGTTGGTGTGTGTGTGTGTGTGTGTGTGCAAATAGCTCTGAGTGTTTGTGTGTGTGTGTGTGTGTGTGTGTGTGTGTGTGAGCGTGTGAGCATGTGTGTGTGTGTGTGTGTGTGTGTGAGCGTGTGTGCGTGTGTGCGTGTCTTTTAAAAAAAATATATACTTATTTTTTATTGTAGGAACACAAAGAACAAATAAAGTCAAATAAAAGAACAACAAAAAAAGAACTGTCAGTTACAGTGCACTTCATACCTTCATCATCATATCATCATATTCGTTACATTGACATCTTTGAATTCAACCTTTTCCAAGTACGAAACCCATTTTTCCCAGTATTCTTGACCTCTCTGTCTATCCATTGTGTCACTGTGGGAGGGTCTTTTTGTAACCATTTCCTAGTGACAGCCTTTTTACTGGCTGCCAGTAGGACCTTCAAGAGGTACTTTTCTCTATTGTGTAAGTTATCAGGTATTTCACCCATGTACAAAGAAATGAATGTTTGTTCTATGTCAAATCCCATTATTTTTCCAATGTTAGATCTTATTTCTCCCCAGTAAGTTTCGATTGCGGGGCAAGTCCAAAAGATATGAGAGTGGTCCGCCCTCAATAGACCGCATTCTCTCCAACAAGGGTGTAGTGAGCCAGTCTGTTTTGATTTCAGTTTAGGTGTTATGAAGAAACCTATAACATTCTTCCAACAGAATTCTCCATGACCTTGAGTTGGTGGAGCTTTGTTGAGTCTCTAATATGTAAGTAACCAAGTTTCATCAGTTATTTCAATGTTAAGTTCCTCCTCCCGTTTCTTTTTAATATAGTTTGTAGAATGTTTCTTTGAGGATTGAATACCCAAGTAGAGATTTGAAATAGTTTTATTTTGTTACTCCCCAAGTTGTATGTGTTAGTGAATGCTTGGATTCATTTTGGAGGTGCTCGAGGGTCAGTCACTTTTATCTCCCTTAAGAAATAGTGTCGAACTTGTAAAAATCTTGTTTATCCAAGCCATGTTTTTTTTACTTAGGTCCTGGAAGTTATCTAGGTTCCCATTCCTTATAATTGTACTGAATGATGTGATGCCTTTCTGCGTCCATTGTTTAAACCTGCTGTCCTGAGTTGCAGTGATGAAGCTGGGGTCGTATGCGGGCCAACTCAGCAGTTTGATCTCTCTGTCTAAATTATTTTGCTTAACTACCCTAAACCATGTCTTCAGAGAGCTGTACATAGTCTATCGGTAAATAGCCCACCCTATTTACCTACCTCATCCCCATACTGTTTTTATTTATTTACTTTTCTGCTCTTTTTGCACACCAGTATATCTTCCTGCACATGACCATCTGATCATTTATCACTCCAGTGCTAATCTGCTAAATTGTAATTATTCACCTACCTCCTCATGCCTTTTGCACACAATGTATATAGACTCTTTTTTTTCTTTTTTTCTACTGTGTTATTGACTTGTTAATTGTTTACTCCATGTGTAACTCTGTGTTGTCTGTTCACACTGCTATCTTGGCCAGGTCGCAGTTGTAAATGAGAACTTGTTCTCAACTAGCCTACCTGGTTAAATAAAGGTGAAATAAATAAAACATTTAAAAAAGAGAAATGAATCCACTGATTTTGTCTATTGTACAGTACTAGGGCTTGGGTTATGTGTACGTTAAGCATATACCCTAAATATGTTCCAAATGTTTGTAAAACATCCGTCAATCTAGGTACACTTGAGCCTGGGTCTTTAAGGAATAACAGAACGTCATCAGCATACATGCATATCTTATGTTCACTGCCTCTTATTGTTATTCCCTCTAATGTTGGGTCCTGTCTTATTGCCTGTGCTAATGGTTCGAGGTACAAGGAGAAGAGCGTGGGTGAAAGATTACAGCCTTGTCTTGCCCCTCGCTCTAATTTTAGCGTTTGTGTCAAATGTCCATTTATCTTTATTCTAGCGGTCGGACATGAATACAGTGTTTTGATGCACTGTATCACTTCTTTGTTGAAACCAAATCGTTCCATAACTTGGAATAGGTAATCCCATCCCACTGAATCAAATGCTTTTTCTGCATCTAGGCTGATTGATATTGCACTTGTCTTATTCTGAGTAATGTGGTCCATGACATGTAGTGTTCTCCTTACGTTGTCCTGCGTCTGCCTATTTCGTATGAAACCAGTTTGATCTCCGTCAATCAATTCTGGGTTAAGTTCTCCATTCTTTTGACTATTATTGATGCATATAGTTTATAATCTGTGTTAAGAATTGCGATAGGTCTATATGAACTGCATTCTTTCTTATCTTTACCCTCTTTTGTGATTACTGATATGATGGCCTCTCTCCATGACGGTGGGAGACCCCCCTCCCTCAGAGTCCAGTTAAAACAGGCCTTAAGTAGAGGTGCTAGTTGTTCTCTGAAGGTCTTGAGCCATTCTGAAGGGAAGCCATCAGTGCCTGGAGACTTGTTGACTTTTTGTTGAGATATTGCTTTATTAATTTCTTCGGTGGATATTTCTAAAGTTAGTCAATCATTTTGCTCTGTCCCAATTGAGGGGAGATCAAGTGAGTTCAAAAAGTGCTCTATTGTCTGTGCATCTGCCTTCTCTGGTTGCTTGTACAGATTTGTGTAATATGATTCAAATGCATTCTGTATTTCATCTAATTTGCATGTGATCTTTTTTGTTTTGGGGTCTTTTATTTTGAAAATTGTATTCTGTGCTTGTTGTTTCCTGAGTCTCCATGCTAGTAATTGGGTTGCCTTTGAGCCTGCTTCATAACATCGTTGTTTCAGGAACCTGAGCTTTTCCTCTACTTCTTCTCTATAAATCTGGTCAATTTCCTGTTTTACCTTTTGAATCTCTCGTGATATAAGAGGGTCTTTGTGTTGACTGTGAGACCGTTCTAAGTTTCTTAGGTTTCCTGTAATTTCAGCAGTTTCTGTGCTTTAATCTTTTTCTTGAGAGATGATGCGGCTATGATCTTCCCTCTAATAGCCGCCTTAGCTGCATCCCACAATATAGCGGGAGATACTTCCCCATTATCATTATTCTCCAGAGAGATGTTCAATTCTGACTTTATTGATTCCTTGAATGCTGGATCATTCAGCATGCTTGTATTAAGTCTCCATGAAGTATTTATTGGTTTGCTATCAAGGTGTAGAGTTAGGTAAACTCCATTGTGATCTGATAAGTCGCTCTGCCCGATCCTACAATCCTTAAGCCTGTTTCTATCTGCACTGTACATAAGAAAGTAGTCTAACCTGGAGTATTCAGTGTGGCGGGCTGAGTAAAAAGTATATTCCCCTTTGGTCTTGTGGGTGTCAACGCCACACACCGAGCAGTCCTAGATCCTGCAGTATCCTATTGATCTTTTTGGCAACTAGGCTCATTTTCCTATTTTGATTTGTGCTGTCCAATTTTGAGTTTAGAATTGTGTTAAAGTCCCCTCCACAGATAAGAGTGCCAGTGGTTTCTGTGGCAATTCAATCAAACGCCTTCCCGTAGAAGACCATGTCACTCCCCGGGGTTGCGTGTACATTAAATAATGTAACTTCCTTGTTATCCAGTTTACATTTAACAAGTATAAATCTACCCTCCTTGTCTGTTATTTCTGACATAAACTCAAAACGAACTGAATTTGGGATCAAGGTTGCAACTCCCCTTCTGCCCATTTTGTAAGAAGAAAAAAAAGTGTTCCTATATCCCATTTTCTTGAGTTTCTCGTGTTCAGGTGTGGATAAGTGAGTTTCCTGCCAGAATAGTAAGTCAACTCTCTCCCGTTTCATCTCTGCTATTACCTTACTTCTCTTGATGTCACTCCCCAGTCCGTTTACATCGAGACTGATGACCTTAAATTCCCCATGATGCATCGATATAAACAAAAAACCCTGTGCACCATATCTGCCTGCTTATCATGAACCTAAAAATGAACGAAAAATCAAGAACGATAATAAAGTAAACCAAAGTGGGAAAATATTTTGGTTTTAGGACTCCCATGTCAGAGGACTGTCTCTTGCCTCTGGGGTTTGAGGGGGATGAGCCTGTCCGCAGGATGGGCCCCTCGCTCAGATATGAACATGCGTGACGTAGTCACAAACAAGACCTGGTGGAACCGAAAATAATAAGGGCGCCTATTTCGTCGCTTATACACATCGGTTAATTACAAGTGAAAACTCTATCGGTCATATCATGAATCCTCACCTTGATGTGCCCTTCTGTCGCCCCGTTGTCAATGTGTCATTAATCCTCAGCTAATATATATGTTATTAACGTGACGCTACTTAGTGTGTTCATAAACAACACATGCTTTTGGCTACTCACCCTTGTTCTGCATTGGGGGAAAATAGGGGATATGTTTTACCTATTGCAATGTCAACCGTAGCAACCCAAAGTCTTAACAGCTCGCGGTAACTATTCATTCTGTTAAATCTGATTCCGTGTCTTACATCTTCCTGTTGGAAATGCCCGAGTCTCTCTCGGATGTGAACGTCCTCTCGCCGAGATGGTTTCCCTCTTTCTCCATGACCCTGCTTGTCGACAAGGAGAGCTTGCTCGAGTCTTTACGCTGGCGATGTCGCCTTTCTCCTGGCGGTATACTCCACTGGGAAGCCCCTTGACTTCAGGTCCTCAGCCGCCTCGTCTGCACGCTCGTGTGTAACCGGGCCATTTTCCAGAAATACCCGCATTTTTGCCGGGTATGGTGTTTGGAAGCGAACACCCTTCTCTTTAAGTGCTTTGTTAATGTATTCTTTCCTTCTTTTCAGTATCTCACCCGCGTGGTCATGATCAAAGAACACTCGTTTGGCCTCGGAAGTTAACAGGCTTTTTCCAGGTTGCATGTAAGACTTTCTCTTTGACTGAGAATTTTAGGAACCGTACTACTATGGATCTTGGTGGGGCGCCGCCGGGGGGGTTTGAGGCCAGAGCTCGGTGTGCTCTCTCGATTCCCAGGTCAGTGTCGTCTTCAAGTATGCCCTTGAATAGACCTACCACGAAGTTGGGCATAGAGTCTTTTTCTGCGCCCTCTACTACGTTATACAGTCTAATGTTGTTTTGAAGTGAGAAACCTTTGAGTTCTGTCACTTTTGCCTGTAGTGCGTGTTGGCTTTTCAGTGACTGTTCAAGTATTTCCTTGTCTGAGGAGGTCCATGTGTCCGTTTCCCCAACGCGCTGTTCTGAGTCCCCCATTCTTGTAGATATGCTGTGAAGTTCTCATTTGTTTTCTTCCAGTTTCTGGTTAATGTCCTTCTTGAACTAATTTAGTAATATTCTTACATCTTTTCGGTGTTCCTCTCGTAAGCCTATGAGCGACCTCGCCTAATTCCTCCTTCATCACCTCACGAAATGAGGGTTCTTTTGCTGCTGCTATCTTATTTGCGCTAGCATTAGCCATTTCGGGTTCATCGACGATTAGATCTTCTGCTGTCTTGTTACGGGCTGTTGTTGTTGCTCCGCGACCTTTTCCTATTTTCCCCTTTTCCATAAGTTATCATAATGCTCGGAGTAAATACTTGAATTTAGGGGGGGAAATACCCAACCGATGTGCAGTACGAAAAACTAGGCAGATATTTCCTAAGTTGCGTCACCGAAGCCCCTGTGTGTGCATGTCTGAGAGACAGCCGGGCTCTGGGCCACTGCCTACTCCTGTGTTGAGAGCGATTTCTGCTAGGAAAGGATGCCCTGCTCCTGTTCCGCCATCACATTTTCCTCTCTCTCTCTTCCTCTTCCTCTTCTCCTTCTCTCTCTCAGTCTTTCTCTGTTCCCTTCTCTACTCCAGATGACACTGACATAGTTAAAAGCAGGCTCCAACATCATGCAACATCAAGCATGTAACACACAGCATGTAACACGCAGCATGTAACACACAGCATGTAACACACAGCATGTAACACACAGCATGTAACACACAGCATGTAAGACACAGCATGTAAGACACAGCCTGTAACACGCAGCATGTAACACGCAGCATGTAACACGCAGCATGTAACACGCAGCATGTAACACGCAGCATGTAACACGCAGCATGTAACACGCAGCATGTAACACACAGCATGTAGCAGACAGCATGTAACACACAGCATGCAACACTGGATGCTTTCTCAGGTCTCTGATTCTTACGGACCCGTGCCCAGTGGCAGGAGACCAGACCACGATTAGAGATAGGCCCTAATTTACTAACAATCTTATTCTATATCAGGCTACAGAGCTTTATGCAAATGGTTTATTAATCTGCTCCGGAGCTGAAGTTCAACGTGAAGGGATGACAGCAACAGCAGAGCATTAAAACACACTCTCTAATCACAAGACAAAGGGAGAGAATTGGAGAAGGCACACACAGTGAAGGCGGGGGAGGGGGATATTTGAGGGGGGGGGGGCATCATTGGATCGTTTCTGGAGGCCCCCAATCCCCGTTCGTATGTTAATGATAATCTGATTAGCATAACTCTAAATCGTGGAAATGTTCCCTCATATCTGATTACGAGTGTCTATTTTTGGATCGGGTTCACGTGTCCAATGACAGTTGCAAGAAAACGTTTGGGAACCCTTTGGAAGTACCTGGGTTTCTGCATCGATTGCTCATAAAATGTGGTCTGATCTTCATCTAAGCTCACAAGAGTAGACAAACACAATCAGACTGAACTAATAACACGCAAACAGTTGCACTTTTCACATTTTTTATTGAAGACACTGAGCAATCATTCACAGCGCAGGCTGGAAAAAGTGTTTGACCATTATTGTGACTTAGATGGAGATCAGATCACATTTCATCAGCAATCACTGCAGGAATCCAGGTCATTCCAAAGGGTTCCCACGCTACTTCTTCATGCAGCTGTATATTTCTATGGTCAAAGCAATGCAAAACAGGATGGAGTTGAGCATATAGCCCAGTCTGACTGAATACAGTAACGTGTCCCCCATTTGAATGTCAGTGTGTCTTTCTGTATAAATGGTGGGGCATCGCTGGACAGGGCTACAGGGGTAATGGAACATACAGAGATGCTGCCTGGGTTCGACATGTGTTTCCTAGATGTTCACCCTTTCTATCCATTCAGGAAACAGACCAGGAACAGATCATCGTCAAATCTCTCAGAGGTCATGGAGAGAGTGAGTGTGTGTGTGTGTGTGTGTGTGTGTGTGTGTGTGCGCGTGTGTGTGACTGAAGACAGGACGCTGAACTGACAAGGACGGCCGGGCATTCGTGCAGGTGAGTTTCTGCTGTAACGTGGACTCTACGGCGTGATTGCGTCGAGCTAGGTGTTGTAGCGAACAAGTCTTTGTTCGCCTAGGCAACACCCACTCCCTGCATCAGATGCAGTTTTTTAAAAGAGGCCATTTCAGCGGATATTACGGTGAACGCAGTCATTTTGGCTGACCAATACCCGTCGTCCAAAAAAGCCCAACAGAATGTTTCACTACTGTCACGCCCTGACCTTAGAGAGACGTTTTTATTCCTCTATTTGGTGAGGTCAGGGTGTGATTTGGGTGGGCATTCTATGTTTTCTATTTCTTTGTTTTTGGCCGAGTGTGGTTCCCAATCAGAGGCAGCTGTCTATCGTTGTCTCCGATTGGGAATCATACTTAGGCAGCCTTTTTCCCACCTAATGTTGTGGGTAATTATGTATTTTCTGTGTGTGTTTGTGTGCGTCACGGTTGAGTCACGTTCGGTTTCTGTTGACCTGGTTTTTTTTTTTGTGTGAAAGTTTCACTTTATTAAAAAATGTGGAATTACGCCTTGGCTCATCTCTGACAGGGAGTTTGAAGACAGCGAACGTGACAACTACTCCATGGTTTATCCACAATTCCTAGCACCGACATGTCACAGCCAAGCTCCGGGGAAAACTCTCAGGGGAAAATAAGAGGAGAAAAAAAAAATGTATGTCTTTATGTGATTTCAACTTTGAAGTTAGCTGGATGACAGTCCAGTACATTCTCATAACACGTCAAGCCTACTGTAAAGTGTGTTATTTCAATGTAATAACTAACACCCTCGGTACAGCCACAGAGATATAATGACACCAATGTGAATCTATCTACTATATATTTACCTCACTATTCATGTAGCCTACAATTGTGTGCGCAGGAAGATGAAAGGTGGGGTATTTGTTATGAGTTAAACCAGTGTGTTGGCTTACATTAAACCCTTATCCAAACATGGACTTCTCTGATGACTCGGTCAACTGAAACGTGCAATGCATCTTCTCAAAGACACACGCACACACACACGCGCACACACACACACACACACACACACACACACACACACACACACACACACACACACACACACACACATTTTCCTGGTTGTTTTCTTAAGCAGAGTGTGTGGGTATTTGGCAAACCTTTCTAATGGTAACAATGACTTGACATTTTCACTGTGGCAATGGTGAATCTACAGCTTGAGTCAACCCAACCAATCTATTCACTCACCACCCAGGACAGATGGAGGGTATCACGCACGTGTACGCGCAGGCACACACACACACACACACACACACACACACACAGTTAACTAACAGTGACCCCACCAGGCCTGAGCCACACAAAGAGGACAGTCCATTAGTGCCAGAGAGAAGTAGGGCTCTGTCTCCGGGTGTCACAGTGAACATAGCTCACTGTCAAGACACACGACCGTATCACATCCTCACAGCTAAGAGCAGCAGTTTTCCCAAACCACTTGGCCTGAGCAGGGAAAACCCCGGATCAAAGTTATCCTGGTCAGGAAAGAATGTATTGCCTTACTCATATAACTCGTGAACAAAATGTGAGTCTAGGACAGGGATCATCAACTAGATCGAGTGGCAGCCAATTTTTCTCTGGAGCGGATGGTCGGGGGGCCAGAACATAATTACAAATAATTTGTAAATTGACTTCAAGAAGCCCAAACATATATAATGTTTGACTAAAACTTAATCATTTCAAACCTTGCTTACATTTGCACACGATCAAAATGTTAGAATTTTTTTGGGGGCCAAATAAAACCATTTGAGGAACCGTGGTCTCCGATAACTGGGAGGATAACAAGCGAATAGAACATCGACTTGAGCATGGACCTTTTGAGATAATTAGGAAGAAAAATAGACGTTTGATTGTTCACTTGCACTTAAGAGGGAGATGACCTAGAAAATCAACTGAGGCCACAGAGAAAACGGGCCACACACACAAACAAACCACGCATACACGGCCGGCATAAACACAGACGACACTCCCAGCAGCACCTAAACAACACATCACATTCAATAACCACAGGTGACAAGGAGGCCAAGCAAGGGACATAGGACTCACCGCTGTGTGTGTGTGTGTGTGTGTGTGTGTGTGTGTGTGTGTGTGTGTGTGTGTGTGTGAAACAGCCTTTCACGTAGGAAACATAAACAAATGAATGTCTACTTGCAGAGAGAGAGAGACTGCTCCGAATGAGGTGTTAATAAAGCTGAAATAACTGATAAGTGGACTGCATTACCACGTCTAATATCCACATGCAAACACTATCCTTACAAAAGCGCAGTAATTGATATTTAAAAAATGATGATGATACGGAAATGTAACATGTTTTTCATACTCATGAAGGACATACTAGCCACAAAATACACCATCTAGCCAGTAGCCGCAGGCCGTAAGATAGGTTAGCTATAAGCCTATGACCCTCAACCAATGTCACAATCAGTCGTTCTGTTCGTCTTCGTGAGACAGACGAAATGACACAGAAATAAATGTGATTGAAAATGAGGGTGTGAGGTAAAAAGGGATATACGGTGTGGGGAGAGTATGAGAGAGACGGGGAGAGAGGTAGAGAGAGAGAGGTAGGGAGAGACGAGAGAAAGTGGAGGAGAGAAGGCATGAGGGATAAAAAACATACTGTAAAAAAAAAAAGTGCTAGAGTGGCAGCCTAACGAAGGTAAACATCCCGTTCTCTACCAGCACAGGTGCATCCTTCAAATGGTCTCATTTCCCTGCCTCAGAAAGACAGTCCCGTCACATATTATAGCAATAACACAAGGGAATACACACACTCACACACACTGAGCTAATTATAGAAACCATGCATTCGCACACTGCTGTTTACAACAGAACTGTCAAGAATATAAAAGAAGAACCCATATTTACTAAGTAGTTCGGAAGAACGGTGTACTGATGTGTGTGCATGTGAGTGTGCCTCCATGTGTGTGTAGATGTGTGTTTGTCCTTGAACCAGTACTGGTAGTCCAGGCATCAGAATAAATCAGCAGAGTGAGGTGAGACCACAACCCTGCTGGGAGGTGAGACCACAACCCTGCTGTGAGGTGAGACCACAACCTTACTGTGAGGTGAGACCACAACCCTACTGTGAGGTGAGACCACAACCCTGCTGTGACGTGAGACCACAACCCTGCTGTGAGGTGAGACCACAACCTTACTGTGAGGTGAGAACACAACCCTGCTGGGAGGTGAGACCACAACCTTACTGTGAGGTGAGACCACAACCCTACTGTGAGGTGAGAACACAACCCTGCTGGGAGGTGAGACCTGCTTAAGCTCCTCCCAGGGTCAGCCAGGGAGAGGAGATTTTGGATGCACACACACACACACACAAATACATAGAAGTGTACACACACACTACATTTTTGTCATTTAATCGACACTCTTATCCAGAGCGACTTACAGTAGCAATTAGGGTTAAGTGCCTTGCTCCAGGGCACATCAACACATTTTTCACCTAGTTGGCTCAGGGATTCGAACCAGTGTCCTTTCGGTACCCCCATCCTGGCAGACGGATGTGTGTGTGAGCCACTGCAGAGAGATCCCCCCCGCCCCTTTGTGGATGGCAGTGCTGACCCAAAGCTGTCATAAGAATTCTCACATCGAATCAAAGGCATGGCGATATCAAGGGTATTCACAGGAGAGGACACACACACACACACCATTACCAATCGTAACTGTCTGCGGTTTGTCAATGAAATGCTTAAAGAGTAGCTTTCATCATCCTCATCATCAGATTTAATCTTCAGGAGGAAATGGACGCAGCTAGGAGAGAGTAGATCAAAATGAAATGTTGCTTACCTGTTAAATAAAGCCCCCCCCCCCCCAGCATCAGAGGAAAGGAAGGACGAAAACATAGGAAAGAAGGAAGAGAGAGAAAATAGGTTCGTCAGTTAGTTGGTCATGACCTGAACTTAAAATGTTTACAATACACCAAAAAGGTGAGGAGTGAGAACGGTGAAAGCAAAACGATCAAAATTCCACCCAAGTGTGGTTCATTTGCCCGTGTGGTTCATTTGCCCGTGTGGTTCATTTGCCCGTGTGGTTCATTTGCCCGAGTGGTTCATTTGCCCGAGTGGTTCATTTGCCCGTGTGGTTCATTTTCCCGTGTGGTTCATTTGCCTGTGTGGTTCATTTGCCCGAGTGGTTCATTTGCCCGTGTGGTTCATTTGCCCGTGTGGTTCATTTGCCCGTGTGGTTCATTTGCCCGTGTGGTTAATTTGCCCGTGTGGTTAATTTGCCCGTGTGGTTCATTTGCCCGTGTGCTTCATTTGCCCGTGTGCTTCATTTGCCCTTGTGCTTCATTTGCCCGTGTGCTTCATTTGCCCGTGTGGTAATTGTCATACAGCTTACACCCATTCTATTCTTTCGGGAGAAAAAGGAAAGGAAACCTTATTAGCCCTCGCCCAGCGAGCCAACTCCCCTTTAGCTGAGGTCATTCAGTGAGCGATCAATCGCGTTTATGACCTGCTTCTACCCGCCAGGTGCCAACCCTCAGAAATGTACTGCCAACTAATGCCCACCCAAAGCCTCCATTATAGCCTCCTCTTTTATAGCTCTTAGTCATAGCTTCCATTCGTCGGGTAATAGTGTTGGCGTGGTGACGTAGTACCGATGAACCGGCTTTATGACATGGGAAATAAACAACACGGGAACCTTTTACACACCTGTTTAGCATGCAGTGTGAATATAATGCTCGGTTATACAATAGTATGATGTTTGCCTAATGTGTAAAGCCCTATGGGAGAAGTTGTTGAAAAGACAAATCCTTTAGGGTGGGATGTACGAGGAAAAATGAAATGAAAGACAGAAGCAAAAGTGCAGACCACACACACACACACACACACACACACACATCACACACACACACACACACACATCACACACACACACACACACACACACACACACACACATCACACACATCACACACATCACACACATCACACACATCACACACACACACACACACACACACACACACACACACACACACACACACACACACACACACACACACACACACACACACACATCACACACCAGTTAACCAGAAAGGAAATCTTCTGTAAGGCATTGTTATTAGCCTCATTTCCTGCCCTGGGTCTTTGATGCCAGCTCTGTACTGACGAACGCTGCTCGATGAAATGTGTTAAAGCCATAACGTTTGAACCCAGGGCTCTGGAAAGAATCCAATTCAAAACAGTTTGGGATTCATGAAATCGAAAACACACTGAATCCCAGCCGCAAAACGGAACAGAAATGTTACCGTCTAATTTGGCCCCGCGCTCGCGTGGTTGGTTCTCCTCAGCCCACTCCACCAGTCAAACCCAGGAAGAAGGCATATTAAAGCTAAAGCAAAAGCCTACCCAGCCACTTGAAAGGATTATGTTGTTGCTTGGCCTTTTAATGAAAGTAATAAATGAAATGAAAGATAGGTTTGCGTGTCAATGGGTATAATGTTGAGTGAGAATGTGTGTGCATCTTGTTCTACGAGGGCCCACACATTGCGTCCAAACGTGTCCTGGCTCTCAGCTCTAATAGAGAATCACTAGTGAGAAAACAGAGGCCTCTCCTGTGAACACCAGGGTTGCCAGATTGGCAAGACCCCTGCCAAAGCAGGGGGGGGGGGAGAGAGAAGTGGACATCCACCCCTCCGAGACCAAAACACAATTCAAGTCAATGGCAGAAACCATTCACTAATTCTTACTTCAACTCTGCACAGGCCAATCTGGCAACCATGAAGTTGGTTTTAGCCAGAGAGGCGATAGGTTGCCAGGAATACAGCCACGGTGGGTGGAGAGAATACAACCATGTGGATGAATGTTTCATCCTGTTCTCACACTCCTAGAGAGCACTCATTGGCACTGGTGTCTCAGGCTTTCAGAAAGATCAGACCTGATCCTTTTTAAAGGCCAAATCTGAAAGACCATAAGAGTGTTTCAAATAATCCGGTGCTAGGTTGGCCATCTCTGTTTTAAACTATCCTATCATAAAGGTGGAGGAGAAGGCACCCTAGGTTGCCAGGTGTACACTCAAAGCTTAGTTTTATTGATTTAATTTAACTAGGCAAGTCAGAGAAGAACCATTTTTTTTTTTTTTACAATGACAGCCTAGGAATAGTTGGTTAACTGCCTTGTTCAGGGGCAGAACTACAGAATTTGACCTTGTCAGCTCAGGGATTCAATCTAGTAACCTTTCGGATACTGGCCCAATGCTCTAACCACTAGGCTACCTGCCCCCCCCAGATTAACTACAACTGTGTCCTTGTCTCGTAGAACCACAGATGACAACAACAAACTCCCAGACCCCATAACCCACCGTAACAATCTCCTCCCAGCTTTAACTAACAACTGACTGACTGACTGACTGACTAACTAACTAACTAACTAACTAACTAACTAACTAACTAACTAACTGGCTGACTGACTGACTGACTAGCTAACTAACTGACTAACTAACTAACTAACTAACCAGAACTCACTCTCTCAGTCTCTCTGCACCAGATGCAGCAGTCAGTAAGACTACAGTAGCCCAATTTATCGCATAGCAGCAATCCTGTGATCAAATTACGAGGTGAGTGCTCCGTCAGTCTAGCAATCCCTTAAAGAGCTTAGAGAGGCGGACGGGCAGCCAAGGCAGGAGTCTTAACCCTGCGGTGGGTCAGTAAGGCCGTTCTCGCCCACTTTCCCGCACGCTTGTCTTAGGACTAATCCCGTTTCGTGGCGAGAGCGGTGTGTGTGTGTGCCACCCTTAGATCGCGTCATCACCGCCGCCCAAGTTCAGTGTAAGGCGAGGAAGGGAAAAGGACAAATGACAAGTGTGTTTATGTGCAGAGGGCAAAAGGATGAGTCAGGGGGCTGTAGGGTACAAGATGAGTCACTAGCACCGCACACGCTCCAGGGGCTGTGATGTCATCCAAATAATCACATTGTTATGTCCCATGTAGGAATTTCTAACTTTACGCTATAGGAATTCTGAAAATCCACATAGGAGTTCTTACCATCCATTTACATTTTTTACATTCCATACAGGCAAACATAATTAATGCATGTTTATCACATGCGTATCTACATTTGTGGAATATCACACGTTTCAATGTTTGGAATGTCCCTGGTTTCAGCAATAGGTTGAAAGAGACATTCCGTCATCCCATCACACAGCACAGTGACGGATGACTCATTTCACTCCGCTTCCACTTGTCACACACCCGTTGAACACTGATGACGCTCGCGAAACGGCCGAGGAGAGAGAAAGGAGGAGGAAGAGAGGGGGGGGGGGGGGGGGGAAGAGAGAGACAAATGAGAAAGGGAGAAGTAGAGAAAAAAGAAAAAGAGACATACAGGTGACATGGCAAAGAAACCCATTTTAAACCGCCATGAAATTACCCTGCAAGACTGCTGGGAGGCAAACGCCCCAGATAAAGAGAGAGAAAGAGGCGGTGGACTGAGGGATGGTATACAGCGGTGAGTGAGTGTGTGTGTGTGTGTGTGTGTGTGTATGTGTGGGGGGGGATTAGATTTGGCTGTTTGTGCTGGGAGCCACAGAGACCCTTCAGCATCCTCTGGAAGCCTCAACCGTGTCAGATCACATCAGTGTCCTTGCCAGCATTCAAGCACACACACACACACACACACACACACACACACACACACACACACACACAGCCACAGAGGCAGCAGCAAAGCCTGCATCCCCGGGAGACAGCGAGGGTTGGGCTGGTTTACTGACAGCCAATCTCCTTAAGAATGTCTTCATAATATGATGGCACCCACACACTCCTCGAACCCAAACTCAGCCCCTCTTCTGTCCTCGTTACCCACCCCCCCACCCCGTGACCACACAGCTTACCATGAAAACCCAAATCCCCCTACTGCTCCCCATCGCTGACCCTGCCTCCGGATCCTAACGCCCTGTATTACTGGTGAACACGGATATGACGAGGTAAGCAGGTTTCGCGGCCGGATTGTCAGCGATGCGGTGTGGGGACGTTAAGGGAAGCCTTTCACCAGACTCCCCTTAGGGATTTATTTCTAATACCCTTATTGCATTCGCTGTCTCCTCTCTCCACTCCCCCCTCCTCTCTTCTCTCTCTCTTTCAGTGTCACATGTGACCCAGTTCAACTTGCTCGCTCTCCTCTCCAGGCTCTTTCTAGTAGTCCACGGCAGCAGCCAGGGATAGGATAATGTATGTTGTGGAGCATGACGGCATTGGAACACTGCATTGGAGGGGCCATGGTGGCTCTGACAGACAGACTCCCTCAGGGCTACAGACGAGATATGAGCGACGACCTTAGTATACTGACAGACAGAGAGAGAGAGAGAGAGAGAGAGAGAGAGAGAGAGAGAGAGAGAGAAAGGAGACTCAGGAACGGCATTCCATCATCTCCCCCCAATAGCAGAGAAATACAGGACTGATACAAGTCACTCTCTCACTACTTCTCGCTAAACTTTAAAATATAGGTCTGACATCTACTGTCTTAAACTGTGATCATCTCTCACAAAATAAGTGAATCATTAAAAAGCCAGTGAAAAGAAAGGATGATAATTCCCTGGTTACCAAATCGATGTTTACTGAACAACAGGCTGGGAAACATTAGCTTCTCTCTCTCTCTTCCTATCTCCCTCTTATCTCTCTCACTAACCCCCTCCCCCCTCCCCCCGTTGAGCAGATGGAGGATAATTGGTTTCTTAGGAGAAATGGAAAGTATTCCTAGTGAGATGGGAGAGTCGTAGATTTTCCTCCAATATTTAGAAGGTGGACATGATTAAAAACGGCAAATGAGGATTGAAACCATTTAAAGTCAGGACAATTGCAAGCTGATTGACAAGGTTGAATATGCAACAAATGGAGGGGAAATGATCTCCCTTTTAATCAAAATGACCTCAAATAAACAATGGAATCATGTTGCCGAAAGAGGTTTTCCATATTCTCCGAGTGTGGTGGAAAAATCCAGTGTTTGGCGAACATTAGGTGCCACTATATTCCATTCCCCTGTCAGATTTCACTATGGCCAGCTCCCTGACTGTGCATGGACTTCCAAATCAATTGGCCAGTTGATCTTGTAACGGTTAACATCCGAACTGGACAGACATAATCCCTACCAAGCTGCCATAACGTTTTAAGTGAGGCTTGCAAAAATAGGGCCGGTTATGAGAACCATAAGTCAGAAGGACCCAAGGGCTAGCTAACCCTAACCCCATTGACCCCAACTGATGGTTTACACCACATAAACTCAATTCCCCCAAAAAGGGCAGGAGCCTACGGGGGGAGCGATAAACAAGTATATTGGGTCGTAAAGTATGTAGGCTTTCCCGTAAACCTCTCTGCTGTGGGACTCCACTTCAGTCACTCAGTCAGACACACTGCCAGGATATTACTGCAGCCTGGAGCACCACCATCTTCCCTCTTCATTAACCCTGACACTGAGTTAGGGTCACACCATAACCACCGTCACCTCTGGATCTGCTGAGGCCTGGGTTTTTTAAGGCCCAACCCCAGAGAGAGCGAAGGAAAGAGGGACGGATAGAGAGGGGGGAGAGGTATAGTATTAGAGAGGTAGAGGTAGAGAGGGAAGGGAAAGTGGATAGGGAGAAAGAGTAGATGGGGGGGGGGATGGATTTAGGAACTTGCTCACCTCCAATTCAATGTGCTAAAGGGGATGGTTGGTGGTGCTTGGATAACAGGGAACCAATAAAAGGGAAGTCTCAAATAATATACGAGTCAGAGAGCATCAGACTAAAGGTTACAGCAAATGACATACTGCTCTCTAGCAAGAAGGGAAGATTACTCTGAGTTCAATATCTTTGGGAAGGATAGATCAGCTGCAGGTCACAGTAGTCCAATTAAGTGTGTGTGTGTGTGTGTGTGTGTGTGTGTGTGTGTGTGTGTGTGTGTGTGTGTGTGTGTGTGTGTGTGTGTGTGTGTGTGTGTGTGTGTGTGTGTGTGTGTGTGTGTGGCTCCATATGGGTCTAAGCAGGTCTGATGCCCAGCTCTGGAATATAGCCCAGACTGTCCTGGCTCCAACCCAGAACAACAATCTCTTTAGCTGGCAATGATCTGCTGGTTCTGCCTGGCAGCCCCTGGTTCTACTTAACTTATAGACTCACAACAGGGGGACACAGAGGTAGGGAGAGCCACAGAGGGTAAAGACGTAAATGCTAAACTTTTAAAAGACTGGACCCTGTTTTTAATCTGCGAAGGCTCTGATAGAGTATCAACCGGTGTCCTGGAATCAAACACGACTCTTCCTCTGACTTTATTTGAGGTTCACTAGTGTCTGTGGTTATGTTGAGACTTCCTTAAACCACAAAATGAAATGTCTCCTGTTGATGTCATTACTTCCTTAGTCAACGTCTCAACATGTTGGATAAATTACCTTTGTATGACCTGGTTTCAGATTATGGTGCCGTTTCGATCTTGGGTTTATTCAATAGAGTGACTATGCTGTGTCAATCTGTGAGTTTGGATCTGTGCCCTGTTTCCCTTAATCCTATGTTGACAACAGCTGAATACCGTACCTCTTTTCACCGATCCCGCCACGCAATCTGGCATGTGACTTCTCTCCAAACCTGATCGAGTCATTACAACAGATTTGTGATCCAGACATGTTGAGGAAATTAAATTAGGGCGACCTGGATTTAAAAAAAATCTCCATGTAATCAGACGCGCCTGTCAATACAGATGTCACCGTGCTCACAGCTGGTTGTCAGGGTAATCTGTAAAGTATGAATCATGGCGCCTGATAAGCGCTCCGCCATTATATATATATATATATACAATTGAAGTCGGAAGTTTACATACACCTTAGCCAAATACATTTAAACTCAGTTTTTCACAATTCCTGACATTTAATCCTAGTAAAAATGCAGTTTTATGTCAGATAGGATCACCACTTTATTTTAAGAATATGAAATGGCAGAATAATAGTAGAGAGAATTATTTATTTCAGCTTTTATTTCTTTCATCTCATTCCCAGTGGGTCAGAAGTTTACATACACTCAATTAGTATTTGGTAGCATTGCCTTTAAATTGTTTAACTTGGGTCAAACATTTCAGGTAGCCAATAAGTTGGGTGAATTTTGTCCCATTCCTCCTGACAGAGCTGGTGTAACTGAGTCAGGTTTGTAGGCCTACTTGCTTGCACACACTTTTTCAGTTCTGCCCACACATTTTCTATAGGATTGAGGTCAGGGCTTTGTGATGGCCACTCTAATACCTTGACTTTGTTGTCCTTAAGCCATTTTGCCACAACTTTAGAAGCATGCTTGGGGTCATTGTCCATTTGGAACTGTCACGACTTCCGCCGAAGCCGGATCCTCTCCTTGTTCGGGTGGCGGTCGGCGTCGCCGGTCTTCCAGCCATCATCGATCCACTTTTCATTTTCCATGTGTTTTGTCTTGTTTTTCCTCACACCTGGTTTCAATTCCCTCAATCATTTGTTGTGTATTTAAACCCTCTGTACCCCCCATGTCTTTGTGTGGGATTGTTTATTGTAAATGCTTGTGCACGTGTTGATTGGTGCGCGACGGGTTTTGTACCCAAATGTCTTGTTATTTTTATGCCGTTAGTTTTTGGATTAAACTCGTCGGCTATTACCAAGTTCTGCTCTCCTGCGTCTGACTTCCCTGCCACCGATTACGCACCCCTTACAGAATCCCACACCAACTATATGGAGTCAGCAGGAGCAGGTGCCCCTGGAATAGGGGTGGAGGACCGCGTCCAGGAGCATGCGGCGATGCTCCACCATCTCGGCGCCGCCATGGACCAGGTTGTCCAAACTATGGACCGCTGGGAGAGACAGGGAGTTCCTCCAGCGCCTTCACGAGCAAACCAGGGTCTCCACTACTCGCCCCCCCTTCACCCAGTCCCAGTGGGATTTGTCTCGCCCTTCCCAGGGAGTATGACGGGACGGCTGCACGCTGCCAGGGTTCCCTGTTACAGCTTGACCTCTACCTGGCAACTGTCCACCCGGCTCCGGTCGTGAGAAAGTGTAGAGGAGGATATTTCTCAAAAAAGTACGATCTTTGTCCCCATGTGCAGTTGCAAACTGTATTCTGGCTTTTTTTATGGTGGTTTAGGAGCAGTGGCATCTTCCTTGCTGCGCAGCCTTTCAGGTTATGTCGATATAGGACTCGTTTTACTGTAGATATCGACACTTCTGTTTCCACCAGCATCTTAACAAGGTCCTTTGCTGTTGTTGGGATTGATTTGCACTTTTCGCACCAAAGTACGCTCATCTCTAGGAAACAGAACGCGTCTTCTTCCTGAGCAGTATGACAGCTGCGTGGTCCCATGGTGTTTATACTTGCTGTTATGGATACAGGTATCCTGTGTGTTTCTTTTCTCTCCTTCTCCCCTCACAGGTGGCAATCATCATTCCCCAATCAGTCACCAATCAGTCATCAAGCAGAAGACATCTGCTCCTTTTCCCTTACCCTATCACATTCCCTTTCCCTTGGTTTAAAAACCCTGTCAGTTGTTTTCTCATGAGCTCGATCTCTCTGTCATGCAATATCTCTCTGTAGAGATCTTGTTTGGTTTAGCAACTACATGTCACTTTGTCCGTTATCCTGTGAGTTTTGTTATGGTGTTTGACTGTTTGTTTGATGGTGGGAAAAGGGGGTACCAAGACAAGTCGCCCATGGGCATACACTACCCGTAGGAATACTTTGTCTAAGAACACTCGTTAGAACTGGGCGGACCACCCACTGTATTTTTGGTTAGTTAGCTGTATTGAAGTAGGCTAGTCTAGTTTAGGGGTGTTTTTGGATATTTGTTCATTTCCTTGGGTCCAGCTCAGCCCCTTTTCCTGCCCCCTTTACCGTGTGTTTACCAAATAAACCATGAGTGTTTGACGGTAATTTAGTTGTCTGTGGTTTTTGTTCTCGCTGTTATAATTTGCATGAGTTATGTTAACGGTCTCGATACCATCCCCCCTAGCCTGCCGGGCCAAAGGGATTCGTAACACTTGCGTACTATTGTTTGTACAGATGAACGTGGTACCTTCAGGTGTTTGAAAAGAATGAACCAGACTTGTGGAGGTCTTGGCTGATTTCTTTTGATTTTCCCATGATGTCAAGCAAAGAGGCACTGAGTTTGAAGGTAGGCCTTGAAATTCATCCACAGGTACACCTCCAATTGACTCAAATTATGTCAATTAGCCTATCAGAAGCTTCGAAAGCCATGACATTTTCTGGAATTTTCCGAGCTGATTAAAGGCACAGTCAACTTAGTGTATGTACACTTCTGACCCACTGGAACTGTGATACAGTGAAATAATCTGTGAACAATTGTTGAAAAAATTACTTGTCATGCGCAAAGTAGATGTCCTAACCGACTTGCCAAAACTATAGTTTGTTAACAAGAAATTTGTGGAGTGGTTGAAAAACTAGTTTTAAGGACTCCAAACTAGGTGTATGTAAACTTCCGACTTCAACTGTGTATATATGGGGTGGCAGGTAGCCTAGTGGTTAGAGCGTTGGCCCAATAACCGAAAGGTTGCTAGATCGAATCCTCAAACTGACGAGGTAAAAATCTGTCATTCTGCCCCTGAACAAGGCAGTTAACCCATTGTTTCTAGGCCAATATTGTAAATAAGAATTTGTTCTTAACTGACTTTATTTTCTCTCTGACATCAAGCAAATGTAATTAATCATGGCAAACACAGTTCGTCAGTTTCGCTATTCAAAATGGCATCTTGTGTCTACAGGAAATTTCTAATAATAATCTTGTAGGAGGTACCGGCATTCTGAAGCGGTTGAGTTGGTGTGGGTGACTGAGTGTGGCGTCATGCATTCTGATTCCATCCACCAACTGTCTCTCTGGGATGAAACCGAGCAAGACCAAGCGTGACAGCAGTTCAGATGGGCTGCAATGCCCAAACATAGTGTGGGTTCAGTCTCTCGCTCTCTCCTCTACTTATATCCCCTCTCGCTCTCCATCTTCCTCCTGAAGAGCAGCCTGAAGTCTGAATGAGCTTCTCTCTTATAACACTCATCCCTCCTGCACTCAGAGATGTACTGATCAGCCACTACAGGTGTGATTTGGAGAGATGGTTGCAGTGCCAGGACGATTACACGCCCCCAGAAACACCGTTAAGCCTAAACAGGGAGAGCAATCAAAATCCGAGCCCAATCAGTCTGAAGTATAGTTCTTCTACCACACACTAGATAAAAAGGGTTAGATTCGCCTTGATTTCTGGTTCACCGATCTCTGCGTGGAACCCAGAGGGTTCTACCTGGAACTGAAAGGGACAGATTAAGAACCCTTTTTTTTCTAAAAGAGTAGAGACCAGTGGACCAGAAATCAAAGCTTCGGGTTTTCCAAGGCTTCTCTTACGGGGTCAGCTGAATAACCCTTTAAGGTTCTAGATAGCACCTTTTCTTTCTGAGCGTAGTGTTTAAGAATTTAAAGCCTGGGTCTCACTTGAAAACCCATCTAGTAGAAGACTGACTGAAGCGAATTGTGCCAAACTAACGCCTACAGACCTTCACTCCTGAGTCATAAGAGTCTTTGAGGAACATTCTTCGTCCGTGAAACCACCAATACTGCAATTACTCTTATCTACACAAATTTCCCCACTTTGGTCTGAAACTCATATTTCTCTGGGGCTGTGTTCTTTATCAAGACCTTGAGCTCATTAAAAACCTGAGCTTAACATCTCAGTCGGAGTCTCAATCATCAGTAAGCCTAGAGCTCCGTATCTAATCACTTGATTAACTGGTTGGTCCCTCTCACAGTCAGACCCCATCATAATAACCCTAATGACGCTACAAATCAGGACTGGTCCAGCCAAATAAGACAGAAAAACACTATTTAGGATTCTGCCTGTGACATTTAAACCCGTCATTAGCATAACTATGGGAGATGCTGTAGCTTGTGATTGGGTGTTGGAGAGGAAGTGGTAAAGATGGAAAGTACCTGATCTCTCAGGGTAGATATTGATATTCATCCTATAGACGGTTTTGAATTCCTTGATCAAATCCTCTGTCATACTTCCAATATGTGTATAAGTACATCTTAATAGTCAATTTCTAGGGTGATAGATTGCAACACCAAGAGAGAGAACTTAACATATAAGCAGAGCAGGCCTGCGTATTTACAGTCAAAGGTCCATCACAGGTTCCCATAGCGATGTTCTTCCCTAGACCCTCCACTCTCAGATGTTGAGGTTTGATGGAAGAGTGTGTGTGTGATGTCAGAAATACTGCTGTCATAAAGGGTACAGGCTGCCATGACTCTTAACCATGGTGCCCTTTGGAAACGTCAAACAGGACAATAAAACGGACAGGCGGCTTGCCCTGTCATGCAATTCTCCAGATGTACAGCACTGCTGACCCAGTGTGTTATTATAAAACAGAAATCTGATATTGGCACCAGATGGAGGGAATGTTGGAATCTAACTAACAAAAATGACTGTTAATGAAAATGTATGCTCAATCCAGTATAAACTAATGTACAGAATTTATTACAAAATTCACAAATTCTACAGCTCAACGGCAGAGTCATGTCTTAAAAAGAACAATGACTCGATAATTCATGCCTTCTGGGAATGTTATGATGTCCAACAGTTATGGGCGGAGTTAGAACGTTGGCTCAGAAGTATTACAATGTAAATGTACTTTTAATCTGTCTGTCTGCATATTTCAAGACATGGCACATGAGGATGCAGTGAGATACCCGATGGGTTGGATGATACTTTTCTCATCAATCATCTTGAAAAAGCATATACTTAAAAAAAAAAAAGGAAAACTACCAATTCTCCATTGTTAACACAATGGAAAGGTCAAATGTTCGCTTTATTTTCAAAATGTTCAAAGTGTGTGGGCGACCGAGAGAAACAAAACGGTGCAGTTTGAGGTCATGTGGCGGAGAATGATGCGGGCGCTGGAGATGAGGGTGTGAGGTGATGTGGGTCTGGCCAGAGGTGATGTCATGGATGTTTGTGAGCGTCTGCATGTTGTCGTTGGTATGTTTAGTATTGTTTCAAAAAATATATTTAAAAAAAAATTGTACAAAAAAAATGATAAAACACTAAGTCCAAACACACACACCATTAATATCGTATGAGTTTAATACGTTTTATAGAAGCACGCACTGCTAGGTGAGGGACTAAGCAAGGGTGACCAAAAAACCTTTCACCGCGTTCGATGGAGTCCATACACACAGACACATCCTCGCATGCACACACACACACACACACACACACACACACACACACGACATTGTCATACACAAGGGAGAACTCTCTCTCCCGCTCACATACATCTACGCTCGCTGCTTTCGACTGCAGTTTCCATGGCAACAAACCACCGCAATCCTCGGCATGTGGACGTAAAGAGCTGCAAAACTAGAAAATGGCCATTTCTGAACATTAGGCAGGCAGTGTGAACGCTGTCGAGAGCTTAAAAGACTTCATGCACAGACGTCTTTAGAATTCAACTCCCTGTAATACTGTCCATGCATGTGCTGTAGGCCCCTCCCTCTCTAACATAGTACTGTGGAACACACTGAACGCACACACACACACACACACACACACACACACACAGTCCAACACCAGTTCCTTAAATCTTGAAGGAAAATAGCTCAGCCCTAGTCTATATTGTACCTGAGAACTACAGTACCAGTCAAAAGTTTGGACACACCTACTCATTCAAGGGTTTTTCTTTATTTAGACTATTTTCTACATTGTAGAATAACAGTGAAGACATCAACTATGAAATAACCCATATGGAATCACGTAGTAACCAAAAAAGTGTTAAACAAATCAAAATATATTTTATATTTGAGATTCTTCAAAGTAGCCACCCTTTGCCTTGATGACAGCTTTGCACACTTTTGGCATAGTCTCAACCAGCTTCATGGGGTAGTCACCTGTGATGCATTTCAAATGAACAGGTGTGCCTTGTTAAAAGTTCATTTGTAGAATTTCTTTCCTTAATGCGTTTGAGCCAATCAGTTGTGTTGTGACAAGGTAGGGCTGGTATACAGAAGACAGACCTATTTTGGTGTATGCTATTATAGAAATACATTACATACAGTCATAGTAATGAGTCTCTCTGTATTCAACAGATGCAGCTTTCGTGGACATACTGCATCCCACACAACCCCAGTTTCTCTTAGACCCTACATCTCCATACCAGCCAGCAGCTATATTACATTCATATGGTTAACAGAACAGGCCCCTTGAGAAGTGAGAGGGAGGCTGGAGATGGAGAACCCAGAGCTCCAGTAATTAATAATCCATGTAAGATATACACACTGAGTGTACAATACATTAGGAACACCTGCTCTTTCCTTGACATAGACTGACCAGGTGAATCCAGGTGAAAGCTATGATCCCGTCTTGATGTCACTTCTTAAATGTCCTTAAATCAGTGTAGATGAAGGGGAGGAGACAGTTCAAAGAACGATTTTTAAAGCCTTGATTAGGGCTGTTACGGTGACCATATCATGGCGGCAGTCAAATTCCATGTGACCGTTTACTCATGGTAATTAGGCTTCTCCAAGCTCTGATGCTGTTGATGGTCATTAGTAGCCTACCAAACTTGCTAACTGCCTGGTACTCAGCACTCTATTGTCCCTCTAATCACTCTGACATCACTGCAAATGTAATCTAAACTCTAATCAAACACCTTATGAGAGCCCATGAGCGCATGTGGCGCAACATTTCTATAGGATTTGCAATTGCTCAAGCAAACACAGTGATGGCCTCTATTAAAAAGAGGAGGATCCCATCAGCTTTCTACAGACTAGGCCTTCTATATTTATTTCTCAACTTTCCTAATATTAAGCACATTGCTTCTCATTACAACAAGCGTATAGCCTACTTGGCTGGCATGAAAATTAACCATGGGAAAAGCATCCTCCATTCCCTATTTAAGTGCATAGATTACATGTATTTTTCCCCCCCTGCCCATTTCAAGACAGTTGCATGATAATGGTCCATTCTAAATCAAAACCAATTTCACACACAATTTCACATTATTTAGTGTACAGTGGCAATAAAAAGTATGTGAACCCTTTGGAATTACCTGGATTTCTGCGTAAATTGGTCATACAATTTTATCTGGTCACAACAATAGACAAACAACACATTGTTCTAAAACTAATAACACACAAATGATTGTATTTTTCTTGTCTATATTGAATACATCATTTAAACATTCACAGTAGAGGTTTGAAAAATGTGAACAGCTTCCTCTGATTGGGAACCAATTCAGGTCACCATAGACCTACATTTACCTAGGCATGCAAAAACCCTAGACAGGACAAAAACACACATATCCACCCTCGTCACACCCTGACCTGACCAAAATAACACATAAAACAGAAAAAAAAGATCAGGGCGTGACAGCAGTAGTGGCTTATAGGCTATACGTGAAAGCCAGGAGATGCTAAATGTGTTTATGTTAATTAACAGCAATTACCGTGAGACCGGCAGGCATTTGCTTGACAATCACCTGCTCACAAAATTCCATGACCGCCACAGCACTAGCCGTAAGACAATTGAGACATGGATTGTGTATGTGTGCCATTCAAAGGATGAATGGGCAAGACAAACTATTTAAGTGCCTTTGAACAGAGTATGGTAGTAGGTGCCAGGCACACTGGTTTGTGTCAAGAAACAGTTTCCTGTGTCTATCAAGTACTCTATGGTCCACCACCCAAAGGACATCCAGCCAACCCTGACAACTGTGGGAAGCATTGGAGTCAAACTGGGCGAGCATCCCTGTGGAACGCTTTCGACACCTTGTGAAGTCCATGCCCTGATGAATTGAGGCCGTTCTGTGGGCAAAAGGGGGTGCAACTCAATATTAGGAAGGTGTTCCTAATACAAAAAAATCATGCTTATCATCGCATTTGTGTAGTGGCATAGAGCAGTAGAGGCATTTATAGAAGATGCACACATGGGGAACATTTTAGGAGCCTAGGGTGGCCTTTTACATACGCCGTTCATGCAATTGGACATCATTTTACATGGCTGGAGACTTTGTCTGAATATTTTTTAATACCGCACAAATGATCGAAATTACAGGGAATTATGCTACAAACTGAGAATCTGAGATCAACAAAAACAACGTTGAATCCACAAATGGCCTAGGTCTAGGTGTGTGGAGACATATTGTAGGCTACAATATGAGGAGGAAATTATAGTCCTAAAAAATGCTTTCCAGTTTCACTGACTCACCCCATGATTGCCAGGTCACTCGCTGGTGATGGCCGTTGCGTTCGTGCCTAAAGCCTATATCTCACTTTTTTTTAAACTTTGTAATACAATATAAGGAAGTTGATTGAATATTTTGTTAACCTACAGCAGACAGATTACAGCTTCTCATTGAAGCTGGAGTCTTATATTTCCCTCTCTTAACTTTAAGCATCAGCTGTCAGAGCAGCTTTCCGATCACTGTACCAGTAAACAGCCAATCTGTAAATAGCACACCCAACTACCTCATCCCCACATTGTTATTTATCCTCTAGCTCTTTTGCACCCCAGTATCTCTACTTGCACATCAACATCTGCACATCAATCATTCCAGTGTTAATGCTAAATTTGTAATTATTTCACCTCTATGGCCTATTTATTGCCTTTACCTCCCTACTCTTCTACATTTGCACACACTGTACATAGATTTTTCTATTGTGTTATTGACTGTACGTTTGTTTATGTGTAACTCTGTGTTGCGTGTTTTTGTCGCACTGCGTAGCTTTATCACGGCCAGGTCGACAGTTGTAAATGAGAACTTGTTCTCAACTGGCCTACCTGGTTAAATAAAGGTGAAATAAATAAATGTAAAAAATGTAAAGGACAGAGAAAGTGGGTTTGGTAGAGAGACACAGATAGAGAAAGAAAGAGAAGTGGGCAGCGAGAGAAGGAGACAATATGGCAGAGAAGGAGAGAAAGAGAGAGGATAGGAAGGGTGGTCCAGGTGAGCCTAATTTGGGGGTAGACAGAGAGACACAGAGAAGAACGTCAGAGAGAGAAGGCGATAAAGAGAGGGCATTGAGAGGACCGAGACAGAAAAAGAGAGGAGAGTGAGGGTTATCCAGCCGAGCCTAATTTTCTGGGCATCCCATTATGCTATTAAGGCTGCTAAGCGACAGCAATGCTTGACAACTGTAAGGATTCACAAAAGTCCACACGCACACCTCAGCTTAGCGCCTCGGACTAAAAGTCACACTATCACAGAGTCGATGAATGTAAACCAAAGCACAAAGGGGGGGGGGGGGGGGGGGGGAGCAGGACAGAATAGATTAAGAGGACAGAACAAGATAAAGTGCAGAAAAACAGAGAGATCCTTTTAGCTCATAAGAGTGGATGACCCATAGACATTTCAAGGCAATACTTTCCCTAACAAACACGCAAGCGCACGCACGCACACACCAGCTGCTCCTCACATTTGAGTGGAGTAATCTTCTTACCACAGAGACAGACATGGAGCAGGTACAGTAAACAGGTTTTGTGTTTACCTACTATGATACTCTTAGTGTAGTAGAGCAATAAGTAGTCTTGGCAGATCGGTGGGTCCGGACACGCACCACCACTTATCCACTCACTCTGTCAATACACACTCTGATTGGACAGATTAGCAACGATGTCATTGCCCTTTGACCCTACGGGGACAGTTTCTTTCTGTCTGTATATTTTTATCTGCCTATCTAGTCTGTGTGCCTATCTTTCTATCAGCCTTGGATGCAACACAGAACTAGTCAGTAACCAGTAAACGTTGTCCCCAACCTCACACACACATTGCCACACAGGCAAGCAGCCACTGTCAATTACGTAAAGCCAATGACGCATTAGAAAATCCCAATTTACACCAAAATGGCCATAAAAGCCCTAATGAAAGAGTGAGAGGGGACCACATAAAGGGACTTAACCAGCCTCACATGTTTAGCTCCTCTTATTTTCCATTTTAACACACAGCAGTGCTGCTACAGCTACGCATCCCATGGCAAAACATCTGGCTCTCACCCTCCACCTCTCTCCTCCGTCCTCCCTCTGCCCCACGTACCCTTTTCCCAACCTGCCCTCCTTCCTCCTACAACTTCTCCTTCCCTTCCTCTTCATCCCTCTGCCACCTCCTCCTCTCCCTCGTTTCATCCGCCATCCACTGCCCCCCTGCCATCGAACCTCAACGTCACACAGACAGCGGGGATGGATCCCTTCATTTCTTCTTCCCTCCCTCTCTCTCTGCTCGTGTGTACTCCGAAGAGTTCACCCCGAAGTCAACAGGGCCTCGCTGTCGTAGCTTGTTTCGAATTGTGTTAACAGACTTCACCCAGGCAGTCCTGCTGTAAGTTGTGTAACGAGTGAGTTCGTCATCTTCACATAACATATGTAGGAAACAGGCTACACAGTTCACATTGCAAGACCAACACATCCAGAGTCCATCTGCTCTACAGGTTGGCTGGGCCTGACTCGAGGCCCAGGACGAGTATTCCTTCCTGGACTGGTACGGCTCAGAGGGCCCTGCCAGGAAAGCTTCAACCAGAGCCAGCGGGAGTGACGTCTAACAGGAGGGTGAAAATAGCCACAGAGGCAATGAGGCTGTTCTGGTGGCATGGGTGGGGGTGGGGTTGAGGGTGGGGGTTGGGGCTGGGGGTGAGGGTTAGACACAGTGTTCCAAGTGCAGTCAACTCAACAGTCCCCTCAAACACGTACGCACGCACACGCACACACGCACACACGCACACACACACACACACACACACAACCCGATCAGCACCCACTCTGTCTCCTTACAGGCCAGACAAGACGTTGCTAAAGAAATAGAAAACGCAGAGAAATATATATTTTTACATTGCAATACTGACTGTAATACCCAGGGGTGTGCTTTGTTTGGTCACCTCTGCACACCGTATTTGGTTGTCCTGGTTTCTGCCTCGGTGGCCAATAAAAGCACTAAGCCAAGGCTAAGGAGTTCACGATGGTTTCCAAAACAAAGGCAAACAAACGCTAGGCCCAACTGGACACATCCTTTCAATGTTTCACCTGTTTTTTTAAACCCTGCCCGTGCCTAATATGTTAGGGTTGGGAAGAGGGAGTGTGTGATGTTAGATAAATACTAGCCTCGTGTGCCGGCCTGCCAGGCGTCAGTTGAACAAGATTTGATAAACACAGACCCACGGAGACAGCCCCCCCATGGTAGGAGACAAGACCACCAGCGGAGACAACACTGAGTTGCTGGGGAGGGCTGGCAGTGACGCCCTCCCTAGTATTAACACAAGTCTACTCCAGTACACTGAACCATGGAGAGTGAGGGAAGAAGCAACGATATAAGGGATAAGGAACAGAGCTGAAGATGGAGATAGTGAGTGAAAGAGGAGAAGATTAAAGAGATTGAAATAAAGGGGGGGGGGGGGGAAGATGGAGACAAGGAGAGATGGAGAAAAAAGAGAACGGCTATAGAGGGCAAGGAGCCATTATAAAGACTAAATATACGGAGGAGAGAGAGACAACAAACACAGCTCTGTCTATAATATCTTTAGAGCTCCCACTGTCAGCGTGTGTTTGTGTGTGTGTGTGTGTGTGTGTGTGTCACTTGTGAATTAGGTAATAGCCTATAGCACATTCAGGTCATAGACCCACAAAAGAACACACACACCCTAAAAACCAAGACAAGGCTTTCTCACAGCGACACCTGAGCAAGGTTGACAGGCAGAGAAGAGGAATCCCCCTCGTTTCCATAGCAATTCTTCATCTGTCAATCAATGGTGTTGTTGTTCGCGATCCACAAACCTCAACGTTCCCTTGACAAGCACGGCTTGGAGCCCACTGTCCAATCATTAGCCATGTTTCACTTCCTTAGAACGTGACAGCATCAATCTAAATACACTACACAGCCAAGAGTATGTGGACACCTCCTTGTCGAACTTCTCATTCCAAAATAATGGGCAAAAATATGGAGTTGGTCCCCCGTTTGCTGCTATAATAGCCTACACTCTTCTGGGAAAGCTTTTCACTAGATGTTGGAACATAGCTGCAGAGACTTGCTTCCATTGAGCCGCAAGAGCATTAGTGAGGTCGGGCACTGATGTTGGACAATTAGACCTGGCTCGTGTTCGATGGGGTTGAGGTCAGGGCTCTGGATGAAAAGGTGGTGTGTGTCAACGAGGCAAATGAGAGCCAAAACAAAATCATTCAAAGCAAGACTACACGGAGGTCCAAGGGAGTGGCGTAGGCAGACAGTGTGTTGGTATGGGACACAGGCCAGTCAAGTTCTTCCACACCAATCTTGACAAACAATTTCTGTATGGACCTTGCTTTGTGCACAGGGGCACTGTCATGCTGAAACAGGAAAAGGCCTCCCTCAAACAATGGCCACAAAGCTGTAAGCACAGAACCGTCTCCAGTGTCATTGTATGCTGTAGCATTAAGCTTTTCCCACTGGAACTAAGGGGTCTAGCTCGAACCATGAAAACAGCCCCAGGCCATTATTCCTCCTCCACCAAACTTTACACTTGACACTATGCATTCGGGCAGGTAAAGTTCTCCTGGCATCCGCCAAACACAGATTTGTTCGTCGGACTGCCAGATGGTGAAGCGGGATTCATCACTCCAGAGAACGCATTTCCACTGCTGCAGAGTCCAATGGCGGCGAGCTTTACACCATTCCAGCCGACGCTTGTCATTGCGCATGGTGATCTTAGGCTTGTGTGCGGCTGCTTGGCCATAGAAACCCCTTTCATGAAGCTCCCTACAAACAGTTTGTGTGTTGACGTTGCTTCCAGATGCAGTTTGTAACTCGGTAGTGAGTGTTGCAGATGATTTTTACGTGCTAAGTCGGTGGTCCCGTTCTGTGAGCTTGTGTGCGCTACCACTTCGTGGATGAGCCGGTGTTGCTCCTATATGTTTCCACTTCACAATAACAGCACTTACAGTTGACCGGGACAGCACTTGCAGGGCAGAAATGTTATGAACTGTCTTGTAGGAAAGGTAGCATCCTATGACGTTGCCATGTTGAAAGTCACCGAGCTCTTCAGTACGCATGGCTGTGTGCTCGATTTTATACACCTGTAAGCCCCTGGTGTGGCTGAAATAACCAAATCCAGTCATTTTAAGGGACGTCCACATACTTTTGGCCATGTAGTGTATGACAACAGTATACAGTACAGTTCCATGTAATGAGACTTTAATGTATTCTGCATAGGCTACTCCTGTGTGTTATATGTGACATATGAATCAATAATAGAGGCTGTGTTTTGACCGGTGTCACATTGAAATGGAAATAACAATTGAGCAAATTCCTCCAGCTCTTAGAGAAAAAAAACAATTCCATTCAATCATTCATTCTCAATTAGATGATGTTGTTGTGTTACAAAAACAAAACAAAAAAAGACAGACAGGAAGTGCCTAGACCTGGTCAGTGTTACGGTAAATAGGGCATTACTACAACCGAGGCGTAATGAGAGGTACCATGTTCAGATAACATTTTTCCAGCGGTTACACTCCCACATGGCAAATGAGTGCACAGACGCACACACACCCTTACTCTGTGTGTCAAAGTAAAGATGTGGTGTTATGGAGAAAAGTAGCTAGCTTTCATCAGCAGCAGCTTTTAGCATCGGGAGGAAATGGATGCAGCTACCCGTTAAAAGAAAGTTGAAAAAAAATAGACAACATCTTTCTTACCTGTTTCAGGAAGGCCCACGGCATCAGAGGAAAGAATGGACAGAAACAGAGGAGAGAGGAAAAATAGAAAATAGATTAGGGTTATGTCCAGTGCACCAAGTTGAACAACATTTGAATAACCAGTAAACGTCATTTCATCTCTCAGTAAATCAAATCGAATGTTATTTGTCACATGTGCCGAATACAACAGGTGTAGTAGACCTTACAGTGAAATGCTTACTTACAACTCCTTAACCAACAATGCTTTAAGAAGTTAAGAAAAACAAGTGTTAAGTAAAAAATTGAAAATAAAAGTAACAAATAATTAAACAGAAGCAGTAAAATAACATTATCAATATGTACATGTAGGTAAAGTTAAAGTGACTAGACATAGATAATAAACAGAGAGTAGCAGCAGCGTAAAAGACAGCACTTTGAGATATAAGCTGATGTAAGAAGAGCGATATAAATACATTTGATTTGATTTGATCCAGCTGCAGGTGGGAAAGGGCAGTGTTGAGTGCAATAGAGATGGCATTATCTGTGGATCTGTTGGGCCCGTATGCAAATTGGAGTGGGTCTAGGGTTTCTTGGATAATGGTGTTGATGGTATCACCATACCCCATCCGTCCATGATTAATACTTGGGTGGATGACATGATAAAAATGGCCTGAAATTTGACATTTTTAATTACTTTGTGCTCTCCTTGGGAGTGGATGGTTCCACTATGAAAAACTACAAGAGTACAGAAGCCTTATCAGTACCTCCACAGTGGTAAGGTGGGCCGAGTTCTTCTTCACCAGGAGGAGGGAAAAGGATTGGTATATTTTTGAAGCCCAATGTTCAGCCCAGCCAATCAAGCAGCTCTTACCACTCTGCTTGGGTACTTGTATCCAACAGCGTATCAGTAGAGACGGCTGGATGCGCTTGCACCGCTGACCTAGGAAAGTCATGCAGCCTCAATATTGTGGAAGGTCGGCTAATAAGCAAAGTCACTTGAATTTCTAAGTCTAACATTACTTGACATAAGCGATTACAGCATACAAGCAGCCTACAAGCAGCCTACAAGCAGCATACAAGCAGCATACAGGCAGTCTACAAGCAGCCTACAAGCAGCCAACAAGCAGCCTACAAGCAGCCTACAAGCAGCATACAAGCAGCATACAAGCAGCCTACAAGCAGCCAACAAGCAGCCTACAAGCAGCCTACAAGCAGCCTACAAGCAGCCTACAAGCAGCCTACATGTGTTGTGGTGACAGCTACTATAATCCATAGGCTATCGTTATGACAGAATTCTCAGATTATATCTATGATCAATCTCCGCATTACTTGCTCTTGTAATCGATGTTTATGGCCTATTTTCTTTGTTCCTTTTATAGACAAATGTGCGCGATACCGCGTCACCCAGACACAGAATGATAAAATAGTCATGTTTAACATAGCAGTCAGACCAAACGTTCTGTAGGACGACAGGCGGAATTGAGAACGTACTTGTATCCAGCATCACTGGTTATGTTAACGTGTATTTGCGGATCAACAGAACTGCTGTATTAATGCGGGGAATCTGTAAGTATCCTGTCAAATCTCATGTTGGTGAAGCAAGGTGGGTTTATGGAGTAGAAAATGTAGGGTAGAAAATGTATTTAAACATCTTTAGTGTTATTGTTTCTCTGGGTGAATGAGGTTTGTAAAATATCATTGTGGTTGGGGGTAATGCCTAAAGTATGGTAAGTGTATAAGTGGTATAATCTCATTGGGAACAATAGCAAGGTGAGCTTATGATGAAACTTGCATGTGTTTTGATGAAGTTGATCACATAGTCCTCAGTCTACGAAATAGTTAATAATGGGATTTTCTCTGAATGTCTTTTTGCAACAAACATTCTATCACAGGTGGAGAATGCAATGTCCAGTGGGCTAACTGGCATAGCCTGCACAGATGAGCAGCGACAATGGAATGCAGGGACTCGGAGGAACCTTGAGCCAAAGCGGTTAAACAGCATTGACTTCACACACCATAAGGCCAGTGACCAATACGCAGAACAGCATCCAGAATGTCCACCCCTGCATTCCACTCACAGGAGGAATTGAATAGGCTCCTGAGACACCTGACTCTGCCTGTGGGGGGGGTCTGCTGAACTGGCAATAATATTCAAGCCAGTAGCATCCCAGGTAAAATGGGACTGAAAGGAATATTTATTGTTGGCTGTACCATTTGTATTTGAACTGATGTGTGTCTCTTCTGTTCAATGCTTTCTAACTCCATATAATAACTTAATATAGAGTCCCTACTCTTTCCCAGCCACATGGAGAACATATCAATTACAACTGCCCAGGCTCCCTGTCCTTTTACAAAGAATTTGTGAAACTTTACCCAACCCAGGCGACTGCTTTTGGAGCAGATCACAAAGGAGCAGAGTGCCTCACACTTGTGGCATGACTCAAGGAAGCTTAGAGTTACTGCAAGCTCAGCAAAGAAGGTCCCTGTCAGGGAATCCACCAACCCTGTTACATTTCTCCAAGAGCATCTGTGTCCCAGGTTCCGAGGGAATGCAGCCACACGCTACCGGAAAGATAATGAGCTGATGGCCTCCAAGTGGCTGGAAGACTGTGGATACTCTGTGGACCACAGAGGCACTGCTGTCAGTGTTGAAGAGCCATGGCTATCAGCAAGCCCTGACGGAGTGCTGAACTCCGAGGAGCTGTTGGAGATCAAGTGTCCTGTCATGGGGAAGGGCTGTGATTCTCTGGAAGATGTCTTCAATGGGAAAGCCTGTGATGTGACCACATGGGTCATGTGTCTACTGCATGCAGGTGCAAATTGGTATGTTTTGCACAGGACTGAGAGAAAGTAAGGTGCTCATCTGGACTCCGTCCCAGCAAGTTGTAATCCCTGTTCCCCATGATACACAGTTCTGTGCAGAGGCTGTCCTGAGGTTGAAGGCATTCTACTTTACCCACATGCTACCGTTTATTGTTGAGGAGCATCTGGCAGACAGATTGTCACCGAGTGACAAATACATGCAGCTCTGTAGACGGATGTAGTCAGACGTCTCTGCTGTTTGCAGTTACTATTAACACATTGTTTTCAATTATTGACTTAATGCATCAACAGTCACAGTAATGTGGCAATTATTTGTATGGCTTTGTTTTTTAAATTAATATTTCTGAGTATGTAAAACAAATAATTAAGTCGAGTTGTTATATAATGAATTGAAATGTATTTAACGTAACTTTTGACAACTTTAATTCATATTGGGAAATCGATACTGTGAATTGCATTTGACTGGTCAGTTCGTTCAGCATCTTCATGAATGATATCACCACGCAGGTTACACAGGGCAGCACATATTAAAAGTGTTTTGTCCATTTTTAGATGAGAGGTTGATTGACACTGTCTGAGATGACTCTAAACCGCTTGAGCCTTTGAATGACGCGTTTCACATGAACCCTCACGTTAGCTTTAGGTTCAACGCTTTGAGCCAGTGCCGCAAAGACGCTGTGTCTTTAGGAGGTGGATGCAGGTCGTATGGGGCTCCGATCGACGTAGAGGTTGGTGTTCAAAACATTGCTGTTGTAAAAACTCCCTCCTCTTCATCCAATTATTGTGACAACCTCGTACTGAACATATAACGCTTGTCATGTTGATCGATTTTAAGATTTTGTGCGGTTCGGTCAGTGTGAAACCGTCAAGCTCTCAACCGAAAGTACCACTTTTGCATGCGCTAGCGTCACGCGAATATTGCCGGAAATAGAAACACAATGGCAACGATCTCGCTGACGTTCCAGAATAAGGCGAATAGCTTTAGAGAAAAAGCTAAATGTTGTAAATGACACCGGGGTTTCACTCCAGGTAATTGCTGTAGTTAGGTAGGAGACAAGGTGAGGAAGACATTTAAGGGATCAATGATCATTAAATAAAAAATTAAAAAACGTCTATCTCCTAAGGAAGTAACTTTTTCCATTTATCTTTCAGCTCCAGTATTTCAAGCCCTGGGCGCCTAATAAATATTGCATTGGCATATGCAAGAGCACCCTACCTTGAGTATTCTATTAACTATTGTTACAAAAGCATTCCCCAACCAGACAACCACTTACCGAACGAAGCACCTTATAATTAGGCTATTCCTAAACACACAGACTGAGAAGTCTAAGAAGTTTCCTAAAGGTTTTAATACGTTTCTGGGCTAGACTTCCCACCGGTACCTACTGTACTGTAGTATGCTAGCTCAGCTCAGGAGAGAAACATGTTGTTTTCTGTTTCTACTGGGAGTGCTACACTAATGCTAAGAAAAGAGCAAGACCTTATCTGTAAACAATGGGGATGCTACCGGTAAATGGTCAAACAGAATTGCCCGCTGGGCAAAAATTGGTTCAGTCAATGCTGTTTCCACATCATTTCAACAACAACAAAAATGATGACGTTGAATCAACGTGGAAAACTGATTGGATTTACACAAAGTAATCAACGTAAGGTCATTTTGTATTTTTTTCACCCAACTTTCAACAACTAAAATCAAAAATAGACACGTCTGTGCCTAGTGGGTGGTCCTTATCAGAAAACATAGTGTCTAACGTGAATGCCAAATTAGGATTATTGGTCATAGGGAAGCAAAAATATCAAGAGCCAATATTCCTGTGAGCGAAAACACACACACACACACACACACATGCATGTACATACACAATGTACAGAAATTGCAGATTAACCTGAGAAACACCAGGGTTTAACTCTTGAATATAGCAAACCTTCACTCCTGTTACCCTTACACACATGCGCCCACATGCATGCACGCGCGCACACACACACACACACACACACACACACTTCTGCTGTGCCCCTGTCACTGAAACACATACACACTCCCTCTCACTCTATCATTGCCTAAATGCATTAGACACATACACACACTTCCTCTCTCTAAAAGAAAAAGACATCTACATCTCCCCCCTCTATTTCCGTCTCTAACCCACACACGGAGACAGGGTATCTGGGAGAGACAATGAAAGTCAAGGACAATTACTGAGGTCATTGTTCATTCAGGGTCAAATCAGCAGTCAACCATCTGACAGGGAGGGGCTACAGCTACACCATGTGGACAGATAAAGCAACTATGGGTACATTACACATAGCTCCACTATATGGATATTCAACAGCCTAACGTTGCCTTGATCACACAGACAGCGCCGTTGTGCAAAATGTTACGCAGCATCTTGATAAGTGTGCAACGAAAGTTAAACATTCACCTTCTGCTACCATTTCTGTCAAAGCCATCCAGGCTTTTTTTTTCTAGTCCCACAACCAAGGGTTGGAACCGGTTCAGGGAACTGTTCCAAAAACCAGAAAGAAAATAACTACATTATTTGAGGAACAGAACTCCAAACGAATACGAAAGGTGTTCTATACTGTTCTGGAACAGAACCGTTATCTTAAAAGCATGGGAACTGGTTAATCACGTTCTTTTACGTTCCGGGCATTTATTTTTAGGTCCCACAAAAAGCGCCTATGCAAAGCCCAGAAACTTACTCCAGTGTCTGCCTGCCAGCTGGAAATCTTTTCCAGTGGGAGAGCATGTATGTGTAGGCTACCTGCCCCTTCTCCTCACCCTAAAAATGACAGTTGAATCTCGCGCTCTACACTCTTTTTAATTATAGTGCTGCTCTGCACACACAAGCTTGTTAGCTAGCTAGCTTTGTTCTGGTCCAACATTAAACCAACTTGGAAGTTCAAAGACATTAAAAGTTCCTCGACTGAAGCCGCTCCTCGTTAGGTATGATTAAGTGGGCCTAATTCAGATAATGCATGCCATAACAAGATGCCCAGCGCTTCAAGGCAAGCTTCCGGCATCCTCTCTCGCTCTCTCCTAACCCTCACAATTTCAGTTGCATCTCACGTCCTACACTTCGATTGGCAGCACAGTGTATGTTTGTTTTGTCTTTCATTATTAATAAACCATGCTGTTATGGCAAAATACAATTTGCTGTTATGACTTTCCTATACAGATTAAATCACTTACCCGGTCCACAGCAAGCTGCTCTATCCTCACTGATTGGTGAACTAATTAAATGTCGAGCTAAATGTAAAAAATAATAATAATATATATACTGTATATTCAGAGGATAAAAAAAGGAACAATATAAACCTTTACTTTTCGTTGTTGTTCTAACCGGTTCTGAACTTCAGTTTGCTGGTCGATACAGTGGAACAAAATGAATGAAATAGTGGTTCTATTCAGAACAAAACGATTGGAAAGTCATTTCAGTTCCAACCCCTGGTGAATGGGCAAGACAAAATATTGAATTGCCTTTGAACGGGGTATGGTAGTAGGTGCCAGGCACACAGTTTACGTGTGTATTAAGAATTGTCCACCACCCAAAGGACAACCAGACAACTTTACACAACTGTGGGAAGCATCGGTGTCAACATGGGCCAGCATCCCTGCTGAACACTTTCGACACCTTGTAGAGTCCATGTCCGACGAATTGAGGCTGTTCTGAATGCAAAACGGGGTGCAACTCAGTACTAGGAAGGTGTTCCTCATGTTTGGTACACTCAGTGTTTATCTAAGATGTACTGGCACCATCGATCGGCACACACATGGAGATACACCATGCATTCCCCCCATCCTCTTTGCTCCTGATCTCCTCTCTTTCTTTAATGTGTGTATTGTTCACATTCCATTTCTCATGACTCCGAAGAAAGAGGGAGAGGCAGGATACAAGACAGCCTCGCCACACGGACAGTCAATGTTGTAGTCTCCAACTAGCCTTCTGCTTATCATGGTCCATCTCCTTTATACAGTATATATTTTATATACAATAACTTTTTA
The DNA here is from genome assembly GCF_013265735.2 of Oncorhynchus mykiss. NCBI lineage: Eukaryota > Metazoa > Chordata > Actinopteri > Salmoniformes > Salmonidae > Oncorhynchus > Oncorhynchus mykiss. The sequence continues at coordinate 55,742,666 of NC_048570.1, forward strand.
ATATATATATTTTTTTTTAATATGTCTATATATTTATATACACTGCTCAAAAAAATAAAGGGAACACTAAAATAACACATCCTAGATCTGAATGAATGAAATATTCTTATTAAATACTTTTTTCTTCACATAGTTGAATGTGCTGACAACAAAATCACACAAAAATTATCAATGGAAATCAAATCTATCAACCCATGGAGGTCTGGATTTGGAGTCACACTCAAAATTAAACTGGAAAACCACACTACAGGCTGATCCAACTTTGATGTAATGTCCTTAAAACAAGTCAAAATGAGGCTCAGTAGTGTGTGTGGCCTCCACGTACGTGCCTGTATGACCTCCCTACAACGCCTGGGCATGCTCCTGGTCCAACTCCTGGACAGTCTGTGGTGCAACGTGGCGTTGGTGCATGGAGCGTGACATGATGTCCCAGATGTGCTCAATTGGATTCAGGTCTGGGGAACGGGCGGGCCAGTCCATAGCATCAATGCCTTCCTCTTGCAGGAACTGCTGACACACTCCAGCCACATGAGGTCTAGCATTGTCTTGCATTAGGAGGAACCCAGGGCCAACAGCACCAGCATATGGTCTCACAAGGGGTCTGAGGATCTCATCTCGGTACCTAATGGCAGTCAGGCTACCGCTGGCGAGCACATGGAGGGCTGTGCGGCACCCCAAAGAAATGCCACCCCACGTGCCACCCCACGTCATGCTGGAGGATGTTGCAGGCAGCAGAACGTTCTCCACGGCATCTCCAGACTCTGTTACGTCTGTCACATGTGCTCATTGTGAACCTGCTTTCATCTGTGAAGAGCACAGGGCGCCAGTGGCGAATTTGCCAACCTTGGTGTTCTCTGGCAAATGTCAAACGTCCTGCATGGTGTTAGGCTGTAAGCACAACCCCCACCTGTGGACGTCGGGCCCTCATACCACCCTCATAGAGTCTGTTTCTGACCGTTTGAGCAGACACATGCACATTTGTGGCCTGCTGGCGGTCATTTTGCAGGGCTCTGGTAGTGCTCCTCCTGCTCCTCCTTGCACAAAGGCGGAGGTAGTGGTCCTGCTGCTGGGTTGTTTCCCTCCTACGGCCTCCTCCACGTCTCCTGATGTACTGGCCTGTCTCCTGGTAGCCTGGTAGCTCCTGGTAGCATAGCATCTGAGAAGTGGTCTGTGGTCACCACCTGCAGAACCACTCCTTTATTGGGGGTGTCTTGCTAATTGCCTATCATTTCCACCTGTTGTCTATTCCATTTGCACAACAGCATGTGAAATGTATTGTCAATCAGTGTTGCTTCCTAAGTGGACAGTTTGATTTCATAGAAGTGTGATTGACTTGGAGTTACATTGTGTTGTTTAAGTGTTCCCTTTATTTTTTTGAGCAGTGTATGTAATCTATCAATATAAATAAGCTCAAACAAACTCAAACAGGCAGTATTAAGCCCTAACACAGAGGGCTATAGTCTTTGGACAGAGTTAGTTTGAAATAAATACTCTTAAAACATTTTATATTGACTTGATTTGTTCCACAACGTGAATATGAGAGCCTCTTGCAGCCTATACTTACATATTTCATTTTAGTGTCTTGGGTGGTGTAGCTAACACACTGATCCCTATAAGCTGCCTTAGATGTGTTATGTGCTTCAGGGAAGTGGATGGGGGTAGACACTGTATTCTAATCACATAGATCTCATTAATAACCGAAAACACTTTCTCTGAATGCAACAGAAGACGGCTGTTAGAAAGTCCCAGAAATCTGCTTAAACATGATAAGAGATTAGATAGCGTAAGAAAGAAAAACATGGAAAATCCCTCATAGAAAAAAATAAGAAAAATACAGTCTGATTTGCATGTACAATCTTGTCTTAATTAAGACATTATTATTATAAACCTGGAATTTATGGAAATCCCCTTCAGCATCTCACACACACACACACATGCATGCACACAAGTGCAAAGACGCACGCACCACAGACATACACTCACAAAGACACACACACACACACACACACACACACACACAGTCTCCCCCCTAAGCATGTATAATGTGATTATAGTGTGCCTGAAGACATCCGGGCATGATATAATTTCATACTCATTGTTTTTGCCACAAAAGCAGGATTAAATTCTTCTTATTCAGTCTCAGATGAAAATGAATATTCAACAGGACTGTATTGCAATAGACCAGAATAATATTCAACAAGACTGTATTGGAATAGACCAGAATAATATTCAACAGGACTGTATTGGAATAGACCAGAATAATATTCAACAGGACTGTATTGGAATAGACCAGAATAATATTCAACAGGACTGTATTGGAATAGACCAGAATAATATTCAACAGGACTGTATTGGAATAGACCAGAATAATATTCAACAAGACTGTATTGGAATAGACCATAATAATATTCAACAGGACTGTATTGGAATAGACCAGAATAATATTCAACAGGACTGTATTGGAATAGACCAGAATAATATTCAACAGGACTGTATTGGAATAGACCAGAATAATATTCAACAGGACTGTATTGGAATAGACCAGAATAATATTCAACAGGACTGTATTGGAATAGACCAGAATAATATTCAACAGGACTGTATTGGAATAGACCAGAATAATATTCAACAGGACTGTATTGGAATAGACCAGAATAATATTCAACAGGACTGTATTGGAATAGACCAGAATAATATTCAACAGGACTGTATTGGAATAGACCAGAATAATATTCAACAGGACTGTATTGGAATAGACCAGAATAATATTCAACAGGACTGTATTGGAATAGACCAGAATAATATTCAACAGGACTGTATTGGAATAGACCATAATAATATTCAACAGGACTGTATTGGAATAGAAGAGAATAATATTCAACAGGACTGTATTGGAATAGACCAGAATAATATTCAACAGGACTGTATTGGAATAGACCAGAATAATATTCAACAGGACTGTATTGGAATAGACCATAATAATATTCAACAGGACTGTATTGGAATAGACCAGAATAATATTCAACAGGACTGTATTGGAATAGACCAGAATAATATTCAACAGGACTGTATTGGAATAGACCAGAATAATATTCAACAGGACTGTATTGGAATAGACCAGAATAATATTCAACAGGACTGTATTGGAATAGACCAGAATAATATTCAACAGGACTGTATTGGAATAGACCAGAATAATATTCAACAGGACTGTATTGGAATAGACCAGAATAATATTCAACAGGACTGTATTGGAATAGACCAGAATAATATTCAACAGGACTGTATTGGAATAGACCAGAATAATATTCAACAGGACTGTATTGGAATAGACCATAATAATATTCAACAGGACTGTATTGGAATAGACCAGAATAATATTCAACAGGACTGACTGTATAGGAATAGACCAGAATAATATTCAACAGGACTGTATTGGAATAGACCAGAATAATATTCAACAGGACTGTATTGCAATAGACCAGAATAATATTCAACAGGACTGTATTGGAATAGACCAGAATATTATTCAACAGGACTGTATTGCAATAGACCAGAATAATATTCAACAGGACTGTATTGGAATAGACCAGAATATTATTCAACAGGACTGTATTGCAATAGACCAGACAAATATTCAACAGAACTGTATTGGAATAGAAGAGAATATTCAACAGGACTATATTGGAATAAACTGGAATTTTCCATTTTTTTTTATTAAAAACTGAAATATGACATTTACATTGTATTCAGACCCTTTACTCTGTACTTTGTTGAAGCACCTTTTGCAGCGATTACAGCTTTGAGTCTTCTTGGGTATGATGCTACAAGCTTAGCACACCTGTATTTGGGGAGTTTCTCCCATTCTTCTCACAGATCCTCTCATGCTCTGTCAGGTTGGATGGGGAACGTCGCTGCACAGCTATTTTCAGGTCACTCCAGAGATGTTTGATTGTGTTCAAGTCCGGGCTCTTGCTGGGCCACTCAAGGACATTCAGAGACTTGTCCCGAAGCAACTCCTGCATTCTCTTGGCTGTGTGTTTAGGGTCGTTGTCCTGTTGGAAGGTGAACCTTCGCCCCAGTCTGAGGTCCTGAGCGCTCTGGAGCAGGTTTACATCAAGGCTCTCTCTGTACTTTGCTCCGTTCACCTTTCCCTTGATCCTGACTAGTCTCCCAGTCCCTGCTGCTAAAAAACATCTCCACAGTATGATGCTGCCACCACCATGCTTCACAGTAGGGATGGTGCCAGGTTTCCTCCAGATGTGATGCTTGGCATTCAGGCCAAAGAGTTCAATATTGGTTTCATCAGACCCGTGAATCTTGTTTCTCATGGTCAGAGTCTTTAGGTACCAAGGCCCTTCTCCCCCAATTGCTCAGTTTGGCTCTAGAAAGAGTCTTGGTGGTTCCAAACTTCTTCCATTTAAGAATGATGGAGGCCACTGTGTTCTTGGGGACCTTCAATGCTGCAGACATTTTTCAGTACCCTTCCCCAGATCTGTGCCTTGACACAATCCTGTCTCGGCGCTCCTTTGACCTCATTGCTTGGTAATTGCTCTGACATGCACCGTCAACTGTGGGACCTTATATAGACAGGTGTGTGCGCGCCTTTCCAAATGATGTCCAATCAATTGAATTTACCACAGGTGGACTCCAATCAAGTTGTAGAAACATCTCAAGGATGATCAATGGAAACAGGATGCACCCGAGCTCAATTTCTAGTCTCTTAGCTGACGGTCTGAATACTTACGTAAATAAGGAGTTTCTGGTTTTATTTTAATAAATGTGCAAAGTCGTCAAAACAACTGTTTTCTCTTCGTCATTATGGGGCATTATGTGTAGATTGGTGATGAAAAAAATGTATTTAATCAATTTTAGAATAAGGCTGTAACGTGACAAAACATGGAAAAGGGGAAGGGGTCTGAATACTTTCCAAATGCACTGTATGTCCAAAGACATTGTTTTAACATATCAAATATAATAGTTTAATGTACACTTCAACTAATATACATTTTGGGGGATTTATGGACAACCTAGAGCAACATATGTTGTGTTTTATTCAAATAAGTTAGGTTTTTCTAAAGTAAAATTGTATAAAATGACCAGAGAATTTAATCCGAACGCATTTCAGTAATGAGAATTTGGGGTGAAAATGTATAACATTCAGGCTTTTTTAAAAATGTATTTAAAATAAGACACTGTGCCATAAACTAGACATCTTATTCTTCTGAATGATACAGTAGTTGATTGTTGCGGAAGCATCATGGTTTTCTGACTCAACTTGCTGTTGCCATGGTTAAAACTGCTTTCATGAGACTCACAGATCATGTGTCACAAGTTTGGAAACCACATTACACTACAGTATTGTACAGTACAGTAAACAAAATAAGATTAGAGTGTAGGTCAGTACAGTAGATTAGCGTACAGTAACGAAAAGTACAGTAAAGTAGAGTATAGATCAGTAGTAGTACTGTACAGTAAAGTATAGTTTAGTACAGTTCAGTAGATTATACTAGAGTAGAGTACAGTATAATGTACTGTATTATACATTTACATTTTAGTCATTTAGCAAACGCTCTTATCCAGAGCGACTTACAGGAGCAATTAGGGTTAAGTGCCTCCTTGTTCAAGGGCAAATGGATAGATTTGTCACCTAGTCGGCTCAGGGATTCGACCCAGCGACCTTTCAGTTACTGGCCCAATCGCTAGGCTACCTGGCACTCATATTGTACTGTACTGTACTGTACTATACTGTGTGTGCTGCTCTGTACTGTACTCTACTGTGATGTCCAAACTTGTGAAACATACTCATTTTGTTGTGTTACAAAATGTCAAAGTGAAGAACATTTTGTATATTTTTTTTCAATTAATGGAAAATAAAACACTAATATCTTGATTACATAAGTACTCAACCCCCTGAATCAATACATGTTAGAATCACTTTTGCCAGCGATTACAGCTGTGAGTCTTTTTGGGTAAGTCTCTAAGAGCCATACACAGCTGGATTGTACAATATTTGCACATTATTCTTTTTAAAATTCTTCAAGCTCTGTCAAGTTGGATGTTGATCATTGCTAGATAACAATTTTCAAGTTCAAGCTGATTTAAGTCAAAACTGTCCCTCTTGGAATGCAGACTGAATAAGATTTTCCTCTAGGATTTTGCCTGTGCTTAGCTTTATTACGTTTATTTTTATCCTAAAACTCTCTTGTCCTTGCCGATGACAAGCTTACCCATAACATGATGCAGCCACCACCATACTTGAACATATGAAGAGTGGTACTCAGTGATGTGTTGGATTTGCCCCAAACATAACGTTTTGTATTCAGACCAAAGATGTATTTCTTTGCCAGATGTTTTACAGTATTAATTTAGTGCCTTATAGCAAACAGGATACATGTTTTGGAATATTTTACTTCCTTATTTCACTCCTATATTTTAATCTCCTATCAAAGTCATTAAACTGTAACTGTTTCAAAACTGGCCTCATGGTAAACTTCCTGAGCGATTTCCTTCCTCTCCGGCAACTGAGTTAGGAAGGACTAGGGTTGCAAAGGGTCGGAAACCTTCCGGGAAATTTCCATGGGAAACCTTTTTTGTGGGATACACATAAGGCAATTCTAGGTCTTGTGGCATATTTTGGCTAAACTGTCCCCAATTCAATGGAATTGCAACCCTCTGCATGCACAGTGCATTCTTCCATCACATGTGCAGTGCACTCTTCCATCACATGTACAGCTGATTCTCAAGATCTTGCACACTAATGAGATGCTATTGAGCCCACACAACTACACTGTCTGAGCCAAGGACTAAATGCTTTCTGGTAAGTTTTGATTACAATACTGGGTGGGGTCAATATATTTTATATGACATACATTATTGTTTTGTTAACTAGTAAATAGTAGCCTACAGCAAAGTGTGTTTAAATCATTTCTAACGTGTTAACAATTTCTGCTAGTTAGTTTTTGCTACCATGGGGGTTTTAGCTTGCTTGAGCCTGCTAACTGAGGAGTGTTAATTCACCTGTTTCCATACATGTTTAATTTTAAAACATTTATCTTACAAAGGATTTGTTTAATCTAACTGCTCAAATAGGTATGGAATTGTATTTGTTTTTTTTACTATGTTTTTCTAATCTTTGCAGGAAACTATCTGATGTGTGGAGACATTTTACTGCAGCTAATGTAGAAGGAAAAGCTGTGTACATTTGCAAATACTGTGCCAAATCCTATGTGAAGAATGCAACAAAGATTCAGAATCATCTGGCCAAGTGCATAAAGTTCCCTCAGCGCTCACAAAAAGCAACCTCTGACAAAAGTCCCTCTACTTCTATTCGAGGTGAAAATGATGAACCAGACACCTTATCGATAGCAACAGCTCATGGTCCTCCTGGAATCAGAAGTTTTTTTGACTCAATGGAGGAACATAGTCAGAGAAATGCTGATGAATGTCTTGCTCGTGCGTGCTGTGTATGCAACTGGTTTACCTCTGATGCTCACAGACAATGTGTATTGGAAGAGGTTTCTGAATGTTTTTCGCCCAGCATACACCCCTCCAACCAGACATGATTTATCTACTCATTTGCTGGATGCAGAGTTCAACAGAGTTCAAGTGATAATAATTAACTACATCTCCACCCCTCAACCAGTATTCTACAAGAGCAGACAAGGGACAACAGACACACCGGTCTCTACATTGCAGATGAGCTGAAGGCTGTCACCAATGACATTGGACCACAGGAGGTATTTGCACTGGTGACAGACAATGCTGCGAACATGAAGGCTGCTTGGTCTAAAGTGGAGGAGTCCTACCCTCACATCACGCCCATTGGCTGTGCTACTCATGCATTGAATCTGCTCCTCAGGGACATCATGGCACTGAAAACAATGGATACACTCCACAAGAGAGCCAAGGAAATGGTTAGGTATGTGAAGGGTCATCAAGTTATAGCAGCAATCTACCTCACCAAGCAAAGTGAGAAGAATAACAGCACCACTTTGAAGCTACCTAGCAACACCCGTTAGGGTGGTGTTGTCATCTTGTTTGACTGTCTCCTGGAGGGGAAGGAGTCTCTCCAAGAAATGGCCATATCACAGTCTGCCGATATGGACAGCCCCATCAAGAGGATGCTCCTGGATGATGTATTTTGGGAGAGAGTGGTAAAGCAGCCTGAAACTCCTGATACCTATAGCAGTAGCCATTGCACGGATTGAGGGAGACAATGCCATCCTGTCTGGTGTGTTTACGGACATAATCAATCCCTATCCCAGTCTGCTGTGCCCACATGCTTCAAGATGGCCACCATTGTTCCTGTTCCCAACAAAGCTAAGGTAACTGAACTAAATGACCATCGCCCCATTAGCACTCACTTCTGTCATCATGAAGTGCTTTGAGAGACTAGTCAAGTATCATATCACGCACACCTTACCTGATATCCTAGACCCACTCCAATTTTCCCAAGAGGTCCACAGACGACGCAATCACCATCACACTGCACACAGCCTTATCCCATCTGGACAAGAGGAATACCTATGTAAGAATGCTGTTCATTGACCGCAGCTCAGCATTTAACATCATAGTACCCTCCAAACTTCCTGTGCAACTGGGTCCTGGACTTTCTGACGGGCCGCCCCCAGTTGGTGAGGGTAGGAAACAACATCTCCACCTCGCTGATCCTCAACACTGGGGCCCCACAAGGGTGCGTTCTCAGCCCTCTCCTGTACTTCCTGTTTACCCATGACTGCGTGGCCATGCACGCATCCAACTCAATCATCAAGTTTGCAGACGACACTACAGTGGTAGGCTTGATTACCAACAACGACGAGACGGCCTACAGGGAGGAGGTGAAGGCCCCCAGAGTGTGGTGTCAGGAAAATAACCTCTCATCAACGTCACCAAAACAAAGGAGATGATTGTGGACTTCGGGAAACAGCAGAGGGAGCATCCTCCCATCCACATCGGCGGGACAGCAGTGGAGAAGGTGGAAAGTTTTAAGTTCCTCGGCATACACATCACAGACAAAAAAGGCGCAACCTCAAGGCAACCACAAGGCTCTCCAGAGGGTAGTGCTGTCTGCACAAAGCATCACAGAGGGCAAACTACCTGTCCTCCAGGACACCTACAGCACCCGATGTCACAGGAAGGCCAAAAAAATCATCAAGGACAAAAACCACCCGAGCCACTGCCTGTTCACCCCGCTATCATCCAGAAGGCGAGGTCAGTACAGGTGCATCAAAGCAGGGACCGAGAGACTGAAAAACAGCTTCTATCTCAAGGCCATCAGACTGCTAAACAGCCATCAGTAACATTGAGTGGCTGCTGCCAACATACTGACTCAGATCCCTGGCCACTTTAATGTAATAAATGGATTTAATAAAGGTATTACTATTCACTTTAAATAACACACTTTAATAATGTATACATATTCTACATTATTCATCTCATATGTATATACTGTATTCTATACCATCTACTGCATCTTGTCTATGCTGCACGGCCATCGCTCATCCATATATTTATATGTACATATTCTTATTCATTCCTTTACATTTGTGTGTATACGGTAGTTGTTGGGAATTTGTTAGATATTGCTGCATTGTCGGAACTAGAAGAACAAGCATTTTGCTACACTCGCATTAACATCTGCTAACCATGTGTATGTGACCAATAAAATTTGATTTGATGTTCAGACTCTGCTTGCAGATGTAAGAGAAGGAATCTGTACTGCCCTGCCCACTGCACTGTTGCTCCAAGAAGAGGAAACTGCAGTTGTGAAATACATCAAAAAGCGTGAAGACTACTGTCTGAAGCCCATACATGCGTTGCTGGCAAGAACATCCTGTCTGGTGCAGAGATCAACAAGGCCTATGGTGTCATCACTACCACATCTCACCACCTTGGCCTGGATGAGGGCAAGGTTCTTGGCAGTCTGGCAAAGTACACTTCCAAGCAAGGGCTTTGGGATGGAGATGCAATATGACAGTCGTGCCAACATATCTCATCAGCCACCTGGTGGAAGGGACTTTGTGGATCTGTCTGAGGCTCTTACCCCTGTTGCCTCCATCCTCCTCCAAATCCCACCAACATCAGCCGCCTCAGAGCGTTACTGGTCCTTGTTTGGGAACACACACACCAAAGCACGCAACAGGCTGACCAATACAAGTGTTGAAAAATTGGTGGCCATCCGGGCAAATTTAAGGCTTTTTGAGCCTGACAACGAGCCATCCTCAACAAGGTTGGAAAGTGACAGTGAGTCTGATGTTCAAGAGGTTGACATTGAGGAGGTCCAGGGAGAAGACATGGTTGTCTTCCTCTCAGGCTTCCAAAGCTTTAGTTTCTAGACTATCATTGTACAGATGTATGTTGAAAACATTTTAGGGAGATGCGATGGATCATTGGAGATCATTCAATATTCCCTTTGTTTTGTTGTTCAGTGAAATCATCCCATGTGAAAAGTCATCTCATTTAATTAAAGTTCAATTTGTAACTAAATAGTTGTAAAAAAATTCTATAGGAAGGATTTAATCATTTGCAATTATGTCTACTTATGATAAGGTAAAAGGTTTGTTTCTGTCTCCATATGATATGGTAAATATATCCAATGCAAAAAAAACATCTACATTTAAGTTGTATTAATATTCATTTGCATATGTTTCCGTTAATTCCCACGGCAAGTTTCCGCCTCTGAATATTCCCCAGAATGTGCAACCCTAGGAAGGACGCCTGTATCCTTGTAGTGACTGGGTGTATTGATACACCATCCAAAGTGTAATTAATAACTTCATGCTCAAAGGGATATTCAATGTCTGTTTTTTTTTTTTTTTACCCATCTATCAATAGGTGCCCTTCTTTGTAAGGCATTAGAAAAACCTCCCTGGTCTTTGTGGTTGAATCTGTGCTTGAAACCCACGGCTGGACAGCAGGACCTTACAGATAACTGTGTGGGGTACAGAGCTGGAGAAGTCATTCAATAATCATCCTTGCAACTTAAAAGTGACTCGATAAGCAACGTTCTCCTGAACGTATTTAGGCTAGCCATAACAAAGGGCTTGAATACTTATTCACTCCAGACATCTAAGCTTTTCATTTTTAATTCCAATGTGACACTTTCAGGGTATTGTGTGTCGGTGACACAAAAGCTCAAATGAATCTATTTTCAATTCAGGCTGTAAAACAACAAAATGTGGGAAAAAAATGGGTGAGTACTTTCTGAAGGCGCTGTATTTTAAAAAAGCTTTCTTTCTGACAATTCTAATTGAAAACAATCACAGTAAGGTACTTCACTGTCACCCAGAAATGATTTGTCTTTGAATCAGTCTCAGCATCATTCTGTTACTTGCCTTTCTACAATGGCTATTTGGGGACATCAGTGCCATCTGGTGTTGCGAAACAAATCTCAGTAACTCAGAGCTTCAAACGTTTCAACAAGAAAATCAATGTGGAAAAGTGATTGGATTTGTAGGAAGTCATCGACATAAATGAATATAAGACTTTTTTTGTCTTTTTTTTCCCACCCAACTTTAAACCTACATCTGATGACAAACGTTTTGGGGATTTCACATTGAATTCATGTAACTTGACAACTCAATCAAATGTAAATCAAAATGAGATGTTGAACTGACGTCTTTGCCCAGTGAATGTAAAATGTAGCTATACTGAGACCTGTGTTCTCACTTCTCACTGTTATCACAGTCCTGTCAAAACACATGGCTGAAATGCACCAGCTGAAATAGCACTTATAGATGGATCTGAGGTATAATTAACAGTTACCACTATCTACCACATGGTGGCAGTAGACACAACAGAGAATGGTCAGAAACCAACGAGCAGGTAACACATAACGTGGTCGACTTTGGTTTGAACGATGACTCTAGAAACCGTTTCTGAGTCAGTGTTACAAAGAAAAGCAGACACCGCATGCTCACAGGTGAAAGGAGATTTGATGACTTAGACTTGCGATTAATACAGAGGGAAATCTGATAAAGAGATAGAGGGGGGGATAGTGCAGGAGGGAGAAAAAGTCATGAGCGAGAGAGAGAGAGAGAGATGTGCTTTCTCCTTCGCCACAGAGCACATTGGTTAATAAACCATAAACATAAACACCACACATGTATTCAAATGGTTCAGCTAAAACAGCCTCTAGTACAACCCATAAACAAGGTAGCAAGTGCAGGGTCCCTAAAAACCCACCTCCTTCTACGGCCACCCCCTGACCCCATTACACGGTCTCTTCAATGAGACGGCGAGGGCTTTCCAAAATAGTTTTCCTGAATGCATTACACATGCACACACATACACGGCGAAGCCCCTTTTGAAACGCAGTAGAGGGAGGTCAGGGGTCTCTCTGTAAAAGGAAGTATTGTACCCCCTATCCATTAGATGAAGAGCTACAAAAAAAAAGAAGAAAGGGCCCGGCAGAAGGGTCCTCAAGCACAACATTACATCAGCCTCATTCTCTCCGTTCAATTCAATCCCGCTTTTTCTCTCTCTCTCTACACAGGCAGACAGGTTTTCTTCTCCCCACAACGGGGCAAAGGAGAAGGGGGGGGGGGGGGGGGGGGGGGGGGGGAGTAGTAGAGGAGGAGGGTAGACCCAATTAAAATACTCTGGTGATGTTTTAGCACCGATGCGGTTGGCTGGGCGAGCAAGAGAAAGAGAGAGGAAGTGAGTTAGAGAGCAAGTAAGAGTGAGTGAGTAAGAGAGAGAGAGAGGGAGAGAGAGGTGAGAGGGAGATGCAGGGTAGCCTTGGAAACCTAAATAAAGGGGGAGAGGGTCAATGGGGTTTTGGTGGTGTACAGTGCGGTTGGGCATCGTCTCAGTCCAGCGGTCTTCAGAGAGACTGTCTTTTGATGAGAGAGTAATGGGTGGAGTGATGGGGAAGGATGGATACAGAGGGGAGGGGTAAACGATACAGGGATTTAAATGGTGACTAACCAAAGGGAATATGTCTAAGATACCAAAAAAACCTTGCGGTACGGATATCAGAGTGATGGCTGCGGGATAAATGACCCCGTGGTAGAGGTGGTGGGAGGGGATCGACCTAATGAGACCATTAGCGGCCTCCCACAGCCTCTGGGTGATGGAGCGAAGGGGAAGAGAGACACGGACTATCACACGCAGACGCGCGCGCACACACACACACACACACACACACACACACACACACACACACACACACACAGGGATAATAAAGCTTTACTGCACCTCAGACACACACCAGTGCAAGCCATAGGATAAGGAGCAATCTAAATCATGTTTAATGGCATCACTTCGCTGCCCTCTTCTCCTTCCTTCTGTCTCTCTCTACCTCCTATCCCTCCTCTGAACACCTCCTTTCTCCCATCTCTGCTATCTCCTACGTTTTCCTCTCTCCGTCTCCTCTCCACCCCAGCCTTTTATTGCATCCCTCCTCCTCTCTTATCTAAAACGTCAGGATTATCAGCTGAAACACATGAATGCACACACCGACACACGCGCACGCATCGACACACACACACACACACACACACACACCAACACAGCCCAGTGAAGTTAGATTAACATGATCAGAGTGCAGATTTTACCCACACTGCTTCAAAGCCTGCTGGCTGACATTGATCTTTGGCTCTGGGTGCTATTATCTCCACATGCCTTGAGAGCCTACACAGAATGGGAATGAGTCTGAGCTAATGCTATCAAGATCAAGCTAATATGGGGATATCGATGGTTGAAAGCCTTGGCTTGATGAAAAGTCATGTTGAAAGACAGAGATTTATCAAGTCTGTGATTGAGATATATTGAGTTAATGTGGTTGCTTGATTGAACCTGAATCTCCCACTACTTAGAATGTAAGAGATAGCAAAGCAAAGTCAATCTGGCAACCCTGTATTTATAGAGAGTGAGATTTGGCCTAGGGTTGCCAGGTTAGAATTTTGCTGTAAGCGAGCAGCAGACTATAAATAAATCAGATGCAGTAAATAATAATTTGTCAGTTCTTGTTGTCAGGTGTTCCCAGAGACATTTCTTCCCCCTCCATCTGGCTCCTGTCTCAGTCTGCAACCAGATATCCAGTTCTGTGCGAGTGGTGCACACACACAAACACACACTGCTCATCGTTCTTTGTCTGTGAGGCTCTGGGGCATTCTCATTTTCCTGGGTTTAGGGTTTCAGGACTCCTGTACCAGCATCCTCCTCCCTCATCCCTCTGCTCTTCCTCTCTCCTCACCTCTCCTCTCTCTCTCTCTCTCCATCTATGCAATTTCTTCTCCCCTTCTCTTTCCCTCTGGTCTTTTGTCTCACCTGTGTCCTTCCACCACTGCCTCTTCTCTCTGTTCCTTTCTCTCTCATCTCTCCATCCCTGTCCTTGTCTTGTCCGGGTTGGTCTCAAGCCTTCATTCATTATTTATCAACAGTAGAGGAGAGACACAAGGTCTTACCGACAATAGACGCTCCTCAGGGATAGAGACCACTGTAGAGGACATGCGACACACACACACACACACACACACACACACACACACACACACACACACACACACACACACACACACACACACACACACACACACACACACACACACACACACACACACCGACTGAGGTACTCAGACAGAGCTATGCAAAAAGACACACACACACACACTGTTTATTGCCCTAGCTGTGGAGGGGCTGCAACGCCCAAGGTTCCACACTTGTTCCGATAGCCTGGTAAAACATAATCCAGCGTCCTGCTCCAGGCTATGTCATAGTCTCAACTTCCTCTCTCATGTCGCTCTTCTCCCCTCTTTTATTCTCGCTCTCCCGCCATCTCTGAACCACCTGCTCTTCCTACTGCTCTCTCTCTCTCTCTCTAACTCGCTCTCCTCTCTTTTCCCTCTCTCATTCTCTCTCTCCTTCCAGCGTATGTGCCAGGGAGGGATTTTCCTAAATCATCATACCATTCCAAACAGGATTACACAAGAATATTCCCACTGCCACCCTCCTTACATCCCCCTCCGGGAATTTACAACCAAAGCCAGATCCAGGCCGGGAGTAAAGCCAGTTAGCGACCAAAACCTTAATCTCATTAATCAATGATTGGCTGTTCTTTTTCACTGAAATGAGCCTGGAATTCCTTTATCCTTGCCATCTTGGAGAACCAAAGGGAACGTCATTCTTTCCACCGCCGATTTGGTCATTTATCTAAAGCCAGGCGACAGTGCAGCTATTCTCTCCTGATCCTCCTCAATGCTCCGTCGATTCATCTTGATACAATTCTATTTTTCCAGATGACGGGGCAGACCCTCACCCCCTCCCTCTGCGTCCCCCTCCCCCCGCGTCCCCCTCCCCTTCTCTCTCCTGTCCCGTCTCAGGCCGGCTGACAGCGAGCCAACGTTAATACAGAAGATATCTCTCGCCACCACCCCCCTCTCGCCCCCCTCTCGACCCTTAACGACATGCGTAGCTAATAAATGGGGCTCCTATACAACCACCCCACTGACTCCTGATACTGTGTATAACCCTGCCCCGAGAGATGGAGGGAGAGAGAGGGAGGGAGAGGGAGGGAAGGAGAGGGAGGAAGGGAGGGAGGGATTGGAGAGGAGGGGACACGAGGAGAAGGTGAAAATACAGGGTATCTGTATATAGATGGAAAGATAGTTCCAAGGTAGAGAAAGAGAGCGGATTGCTAAATAATTAGAGAGACAGAAAGCGAATTGCTAAAGAATTAGAGAGACAGAGAGCGCGAGAAACAGGTAAAGAGACAGAAAGAGCAGAAAGAGCGAAAAGTTGTTGACAACGGAGTCACACGAGATGGCCGGCCTGGTTTGCTCTGCCCCTCTCACCCTCACCACTGGGGGGGTTGGCAGGGGGGGGTCGGGTGGTGGGTAATGAAGTGGACATAACGTGGATAGATGCGGTCATTATAGGGACGTGGAGGACACCTGTGCTCGGGACTGGTCTGAGGTAATGAACTGTGGCGTACTGAACAGTGGAGAGGTTCAGGGCAGCATCTTCATATGGTGCATACTCTGTGATGGTAAAGGTTGTTCAAAACGGGGGGACATCCAGCGGGAGACTCCTGAGTCTGACAGACACCCGTTGATCCTGAGCCGTCGTCACTGTGTTCTTTAGGAGCAGCTCTGAGACACAGAGTGTGTCACACTCCCACACACTTGTCATCTCTCAGCCAGACCTTAGGAGGCCACTGACCTCCAGTGGCACACTCACATCACTGGAATGTTTTGCCAGCATCAGAACATCCGCGTTAGCATGAGGTGCAGCACTGTCCCCTTGGCCTGCAGTACACATACGACCGAGGACTCCTTGAGGGAGACAGAAACAACGTAAAACTCTGCTGATGCCAGGGGCGAGGAGCAAATGATGACAGAGGGGAGAGAGAGGGCGAGATAGAGGAAAACAGATGACGGCGTCCCAAAAAAGGTACAGTTGCCACGACCACAAATACAAATTCCATCTACACACTGTTGCCCTAGAGCACACACACAAAAACTACACCTACCTCGGGCCTAAACGTCAGGACCACAAGTCATTTCCACGAAGCTGTGAATGATTTGTGAGACAAGGTAAGGCCTTTATACGTCCTTAAAAGGAACATCAAATTTGACATCCCAATTAGGATCTGGCAACAACAAAAAATACTTGAATCAGTTTCAGAACCCATTGCCCTCTACGGTTGTGAGGTCTGGGGTCTGTCTGCTCAACAACCAAGAATTAACTAAATGGGACCAACACCAAATTGAGAGTGCATGCTGAATTCTGAAAAAGCATCCTCCGTGTACAATGTAAAACACCAAATAATGCATGCAGAGCAGAATAAGGACGATACCCGCTAATTATCAAAATCCAGAAAAGAGTAGTTCAATTCTACAACCACTTAAAAGGAAGCGATTCCCAAACCTTCCATAACAAAGCCATCACCTAGAGAAGTGTCTCCTTAGCAAGCTGGTCCTGGGGCTCTGTTCACAAACACAAACTGACCCTACAGAGCCCCAGGACAGCAACACAATTAGACCCAACCAAATCATGAGTAAACAAAAAGAGAATTACTTGTAGGACTGTTTTGGTCGACCGAGAGTCATCTGTTGGTCTAATAAATTGAACTATATGCAGGCTACTTTGCCTGATGCATTTTTTAAAAATAAATCATTTTTAGGCAAGTCAGTTTAGAACAAATTCTTATTTGCAATGATGGCCTACCAAAAGGCCCCCTGCAGGGACGGGGGCAGGGATACAAAAATAAGTATATATATATATATATATATAAAAACGCACAAGAGAGACAAGACAACACTACATAAAGAGAGACAACAACACGGCAAGGCAGCAACACATGACAACACAGCACGGTAGCAACACAACATGGTATCAGCAGAGAACAGGGTACAAACATCATTGGGCACAGACAACAACACAAAGGGCAAGAAGGTAGAGACAACAATACATTACACAAAGCAGCCACAACTGTCAGTAAGAGTGTCCATGATTGAGTCTTTGAATGAAGAGATGGAGATAAAACTGTTCAGTTTGAGTGTTTGTTTGTAATCTAGCATGGGTAGGATGGTCATCTGAATCAGGGTTAGTTTGGCAGCCGGGGTGAAAGAGGAGTGATTACGATAGAGGAAACCAAGTCTAGATTTAACTTTAGCCTGCAGCTTTGATATGTGCTGAGAGAAGGACAGTGTACCGTCTAGCCATACTCCCAAGTACTCGTATGAGGTGATTACCTCAAGCTCTAAACCCTCAGCGGTAGTAATCACACCTGTGGGGAGAGGGGCATTCTTCTTACCAAACCACATGACCTTTTTTTTTGGAGGTGTTCAGAACAAGGTTAAGGGTAGAGAAAGATTGTTGAGCACTGCAAATAAAAATGTAGGCATAAATTACTAAAGAGGGAGGCAGAGATCAATATAGCCTAACTAGAAGAAAAAAACATGCTCCCTACCCAACCCTCCTCCTTTGCAGATTCTGCCGTTATGCTCCTGAAGTTGCCGGTAATAGGCTTCACCAGCGTTCCATTTGGAGTGCCAAGATGTCATACCATTTCTACCGATCTACGTGCCAGTTATGATTTTCATATGCACATTTTCGTGGAACACTATAATTTAATTTATAATAAAGTCTTCATATTTCAAAATCAATGTCATGTGGTTCATTCAATTATATTGAAATGAAAATGATACAAATCTAAAAGTAACTTCTATTGCCATTGCCAATATGTAAAAATAGAGTACATAAAGGCAACAAATAAAAACATTGCAGCCCTCAAGGTAGAAAATATCCTGATAAAAATAAACATCCTATAAATCACATTGGCTGTGCATGGCCGGTCTTCAAGGAACTTGAAACATTGTATCAACTATTAACTTGTGTCTGGTCTGAAGCTGGTACTAGCAAACTTGGATAAAATATTCTGGGCCGTGTGTGTGTGTGTGTGTGTGTGTGTGTGTGTGTGTGTGTGTGTGTGTGTGTGTGTGTGTGCGTGCGTGCGTGCGTGCGTGCGTGCGTGCGTGCGTGCGTGCGTGCGTGCGTGCGTGCGTGCGTGCGTGCGTGCGTGCGTGCGTGCGTGCGTGCGTGCGTGCGTGCGTGCGTGCGTGCGTGCGTGCGTGCGTGCGTGCGTGCGTGCGTGCGTGCGTGCGTGCGTGCGTGCGTGCGTGCGTGCGTGCGTGCGTGCGTGCGTGCGTGCGTGCGTGCGTGCGTGCGTGCGTGAGTGAGTGAGTGAGTGAGTGAGTGAGTGAGTGAGTGAGAGAGAGAGAGAGAACGGTATAATGACAACGGTAAGACTGTAAATATTACATGGAATGCGTTAACAGAAATGACCGAACAAACATTGAAGATTCAGAATTATGGTAATTAACGGTAAATGTGATACTGGTATGCCATCCCCGCGGCCTCAACAATGGATTAGTCCACTCAGACAGGCGTGAATCAGACAGGTGTCTCGTGTGCTATCACTTAAAAATATATATATATATTTGCCACTGCTCAACTAAAACAATCATGGTCCACCAACAGCCTATTGACCAAACAATCGACCAGCTCTAAATGAGGTCAGCTCTAATTACTTGACACCTTGAAAAGAACCAACCAAAAAACTAAGCAAAATGGAAAGCTATTTGGCCCTAAACAGAGAGTAAACAGTGGCAGAATACCTTTGCAAAATTAAGGAAAGCTTTGACCATGTCCAGCCTCAGTGAGTATATAGCCTTGCTGTTTAGAGGCCACCGTAGGCAGACCTGGCTCTCTAGGGAAGACAGGCTATGTGCCCAATGCTCACAAAATGAGGTGGAAACTGAGCAGTACTTCCTAACCTTCTGCCAAATGTATGTACATAAACTCCCATATCTATTAGGAGAAATAACACCTGTGTGCCATCACAGCAGCAATATTTGTGACCTGTTGCCACAAGAAAAGAGCAACCAGTGAAGCACCAACATCACTGTAAATACAGCCATAATATAGCATTTTAAATGTCTCTTTTGAAACTTATGTGAGTGTAATGTTAACTGTTTGTTTCACTTCTGTTGATCTATTCCGCTTGCTTTGGCAACGTAAACATGTTTCCCATGCCAATAAATCCCTTTGAATTGAGAGTGGGGGGGTATACGAAGAGAGAGAGAGAGTGGGGCGGGGAAGGGGAGGAAGGGGGAGTGAGAGAGAGAGAGAGAGAGAGCATGACAGTTATCTTTAGAGGGGATACTCAACCTCTGTAAAACATCCAAAACATCTCCAGGCAAAACGTCAGGCAAAAAATGTCTGCACTACAGAGGAGTTCTGCAGAAGAATACATCTGGACTTGGATGACCCCAGCAATTCATTATGGTACTGTACTTTATGTACCCCTTGCTCTCTCGGAGGAGAAAATGTGATGATGTAAGCAGTCGGATTTCACCTGCAAGCCTCTTCTATAAGAGTGGCAGCTCACATTGAATCGTGTCACATCTTATTTAGTGTCAAATCGCATCAAGTCGCAATTTGGCACGTGTGGGAGCAAGAGAGGGACGAGAAGAGGGAAAGGAGGAGAGAGGAGGGAGGGAGTAACTGTTAGACATTACCCTCTGTAGCCCTATCCACAGGTTATGGTGGCTTGGGAGTGCACTACATATGGACGGCGGGACGCGTGGCGTTTTGAGAAGTGTTGGAATGGATTTAGCTGGTTATTCCCTCTCCGGTTCTTTCTCCCTTCACACAGGACTCAAGCCTGTGGCTGAAAGAATGAATCACACAGTGCCACTTCCCAGTATTTACTGTGGCTCTACGTTGGTGATATTAGGGTTACCGTCAGACAATAATGGCAAGGCCACAAAGCGCCTCAAGAGTAGGAGTGCTGATCTAGGATCAGGTCCCAACCTGCAGGGTGTTCAACCATAAAATTATGAATTCATTCAAGGTTTATACAAATATATCCATTCGATGGAAAATCCGCCAGAAAAACAACAGTTCAAACCCCATGTCTCTAACATTTATGGTTTGTAAGTGACCGGCGATTTACACTTGAGAATTGAGCATGTTAAGAGTGAATGGAATGTCACAGGCATGATCAAAAAGGGGTCACTGCTACATAGAACTCTGTGGCGCTGCTCCGCGGCAGAACGGACCTAACTTCGAAAATCAACTGGCAAGCTAACTAGTGGCTGTAGGTTCGTGAGAGAAAACATAGTATTTTTCTAAATTAAATACGCTAAATACAAAACTAAATAGGGACTAAAGATATATGTATTTACAAAGCTAACTGCTTTGCTCTGCTGAAATTCAATATCCACCCTCCGCAAAGGCAATCTGTTCCTGTTTTCATTGTGTATTTCCTGAGTCTTTCCGTTTAAAACGCCACAGAAACGGACCCTCTCAATGTAGATTGTTCGAGGTTTTTAAGCAATGAAAACTAAGAATCTGGAGGTGAGAATGATGACACTAAGTCGATTTTTGGATTGGTCCAACTTGCAGAAACCTCCAAAATGGTACCACCTCACAACATCAAATACGGAAGCGATTCAACCAAGAGCGGTGCAGTCCAAACTAGTAACGGTCACAGCAAATGAACGTTCTTATTTCATCAACACTATCAAGTACAAGTATATTAAGATTAGAATATTATAGAGAACAATCTAATGATTACTTCCATTGTAATGTATAATGACAAAGAAAACAACGTTTTGGTATTAATTTCGTAGCCCCCTCTTCAATTGCCCTGTTTGAAACGCCCTACAACCTGTCCATATAATCCTATTCATTGTGACCCGAAAAGGTGAAAACCAAAATGAACCATCAGCACACAATGACTTGGTTAATGGCAAAAGCAATCTCGTGGGAGGAACCGTATACAAAGTATCGTACAAAGACATCAGGACATCTGTAAACCCATTGAAGGCGCTCTTCTGGAATGGAGACACGGCGACGACAGGAAAAATGGGCTCATTTTAGAGCGCTTAGTCTGAAATGAGGCGAGATGTGTTGAGCTGAGCCTTAGCCCCTAGTGATAACTCAGAGAAGACATCCTCGGGGAGAGAGCCTGTCGAGAGAGGCTGGGGCAGCTTCCACCACAGCTGAAGCCTAGGACTAGAGATTGGTTGAGTTTATTAGCACATGCAGCAGCTACTCTTCCTGGGCTACAAATACATGACAAAGTACAGAACAGTTAAGAGACATTCAATTCAATTCAACATTTTTAAAAATCAAATAGGTGAATGAAAGACACAACAAATATACTATTTGCACACTATACATATTCATATTCTTATATACAGTACAGGTCATTTAAATATGTACAAAGAGGAGAAGTGCTGTGATAGGCTCCGCAGGTCGGGAGGACCTCCCCTGGGACTCACCGGCCCGACTGACAGCAGCAGTGAGGAGTCATCCTGGGCAGCTCTTTTGCTCCCTGGCAGAATCTCACACACTCTCATTACACACTCTTCCTCCTTCTCCATCCATTCATTCTTTCTTTCTAGCTCCCTCAATTTTACTCTCTCAAACACACACAATCTCTCTCTTACACACACACACACACACACAGAGTAAGAGAGTGAGAGCGAGAGAGAGAGAGAGAGAGAAAATAATGAGAGAGAGAAAAGAGTAAGAGAGAGAGACCCTGAACCTGCAGAGGGTGCACGTTGAATCCTCCCTGCTCAGCATCGGTCTCTCTCTGTTCCCAGTGAGGTGTCCTGCCCCATTATTACAGCTCTGTGACATAGTATTATAGCCCTGCCTGGGCCTGCTGTCTCAAGACAACGTCTCCACAAGACTAAACCTTTCACTTAACAGGGTGAAACGGCTGTGGAGACAATCGTTACGGCAGACTGAACCACTCTTTTAAAGGGATGGTGTTGGAGACAATTGTTATGGCAAATAGAACTCATTCATAGAGGCAGGGCCCAAAACCTTACTCAAAAAGGGGGGATTGGGGAGGGGGACTTTGGATGTACTTGACCATGGGAGCCACACAACCCCTCCTGAAGCCCGACGCCTGGCTAGGAACAAAACCACAGACTAAGACTGATACCAGTGTTGTTTCCTGTCAAGTGTTTGTTATAGTGTGACACAAACGGCTGAGAGAACATGCCTTCGGAGACACAATCCCTGTCCTCCCTCCTCCCTCCCTCCTTTCTCCAGAGGTCTGTGATACTCATATTCACTAGTGCAGAAGAACATGGCTTGTCATGTGATGTGTTTTTCCCTTCATGGTAGGCTGCCTGCATTCCTATTAGGCAGGGATGAGATCTGGTTGCCGTGGTCCAGATGAAACGCTGCTGGACACGCACAGCGTCAGACGGACAACGTCGTACACATACGCATACAAAGCAGAGCAAAGCAAAGACCAGTCCGGCACTCTGCAGCGGCACGTCTCAAAGACCTTCTTCGATATAGAAAAGCACAAACTTGCAAATACCACACCCTGCCAAACAGTGGTAAGAGTACGAGTCTCCCTGGTGGAGGTCTCTCTAAAACAGCAGCTTGCAGACATGTCTTTATAACAGCTCTTCCCACCAGCTCGTCTGCATAGAGAAGCACACGGAGCAGTTATATGTTGGATTAACACATAGGCACATGGGTGAGAATGGGTTTGTCAGATACCGAGCACAGAGGGTGTATGTACGTGTGTGTGTGAGCACTCGGCATGCGATAATTAAACTGCAGCCGCCTCGTCAGACCTTATTGGTGCCTAATTAACTCTCAAAGATGGCCGTCATGAATTCCTACCAGAACGCAGTCTCCCACCAGTTGACAATGAAATGAATTCAGAGCAATCTGTGGTCAAGTCAATGATGAGTCCATTCAAAGAGATGACATGTGTATGCACCCATAGGACTAGACTGCCAATGTGAAGAGCTATTGAATATGTAACGAGCTTTGCGGTCCTTTCACGTACAGTGTTATATTCAAATGTAATCCAATATCATTATACTGTATTATGTTTCATTTTTCCAGGTCGGATCTTTTCAATAAAACTAATACGCCCTGTGGCTGGGTGGCTGGAGCAGAAATGACCAATTTCACGCCATGGGTGATAAAATATTCCACGACAGCCAAACAAATGAATAAATACTTCTAACACGGAACCCAAACTGGCTGAACGTGTGCGCCATCGTGCATAAATGTTTTTTGTCCCCCCACACCAAACGTGATCACGACACGCAGGTGAAAAATATCAAAAACTCTGAACCAATTACATTCATTTGGGGACCGGTCGAAAAACATTAAACATTTACGGCAACTTAGCTAACTAGCTTGCACTTGCTAGCTAATTTGTCCTATTTAGCTAGCTTGCTGTTGCTAGCTAATTTGCCCTGGGATATAAACATTGAGTTGTTATTTTACCTGAAATGCACAAGGTCCTCTACACCGACAATTAATCCACACATAAAACGGTCAACCGAATCGTTTCTAGTCATCTCTCCTCCTTCCAGGCTTTTTCTTCTTTGACTTTATATGGTGATTGGCATCTAAACTTTCATAGTATTACCACGACGACCGATAACACAGTTTGTCTTTCAATCACCCACGTGGGTATAACCAAGGAGATGGCACGTGGGTATCTGCTTCTATAAACCAATGAGGAGATGGCATGTGGGTATCTGCTTCTATAAACCAACCAACCAACCAACAGTGTCTCCTGTCTCCTCCTGTCTCAGCCTCCAGTATTTATGATGCAGTAGTTTGTTTCGGGGGCTAGGGTCAGTTTGTTATATCTGGAGTACTTCTCCTGTCTTATCCGGTGTCCTGTGTGAATTTAAGTATGTTCTCTCTAATTCTCTCTTTCTCTCGGAGGACCTGAGCCCTAGGACCATGCCTCAGGACTACCTGGCATGATGACTCCTTGCTGTCCCCAGTCCACCTGGCCGTGCTGCTGCTCCAGTTTTAACTGTTCTGCCTGCGGATATGGAATCCTGACCTGTTCCCCGGACGTGCTACCTGTCCCAGACCTGCTGTTTTCAACTCTCTAGCGACAGCAGGAGTGGTAGAAATTGAAGTTCCCACAATGATCGGCTATGAAAAGCCAACTGACATTTACTCCTGAGGTGCTGACTTGCTGCACCCTCGACAACTACTGTGATTATTATTATTTGACCATGCTGGTCATTTATGAACATTTGAACATCTTGGCCATGTTCTGTTATAATCTCCACCCGGCACAGCCAGAAGAGGACTGGCCACCCCTCATAGCCTGGTTCCTCTCTAGGTTTCTTCCTAGGTTTTGGCCTTTCTAGGGAGTTTTTCCTAGCCACCGTGCTTCTACACCTGCATTGCTTGCTGTTTGGGGTTTTAGGCTGGGTTTCTGTACAGCACTTTGAGATATCAGCTGATGTACGAAGGGCTATATAAATACACTTGATTTGATTTGATGAGGAGATGGGAGAGGCAGGACTTGCACCGCGATCTGTGTCACAAATAGAACTGACTTCTATTTTAGGCCTTGGCAACGCAGGCGCTCGTTGACGCGCGCACGAGCAGTGTGGGTGCAATAATTGAATCATATGGATTTCTAAATGTATTTTGCAACGCGAGCGGTGTAGTCAAGGTATTCAAATCTTCCATGAAACACAACATTCATAAAACTTAATTTGCTGCTGTACTCCAGCCTGGAGCAGGGAGGTTATAATCACAATGGTTTATATTTAACTAGGATGCCCCGGAGAGAGGACACCAACTTAATTAAATACAAAACCCTGAACGTCCACATCAACAGGGCTGCAGTGGAGTGGGTCGGGTGTCCAAATCACTAACGACTTTAAAATGCTCCACACACACACGCCCACAGTTGTAAAGAAGGCACAACATTGTACATATCTACCTCTATCATTCCAGTATCCCTGCACATTGTAAATATGGTACTGGAACTGACCCTGTATATAGTATGCTTACTTACTTTATCATGTTCTTCTTATTTTTATTTCCTGCGTGTTGTTTTTGTTCTACATTATGTTTTTTTTTTTGCATGGCATTGTTACTGATTACTGCATTGTTGGGTTTAGAGTTTGCAGGAAAGGTGTTTCACTGTACTTCATACTACATACTACATTAACACTTTAAACGTCTACACAGGCTAGAGCAGAGTAGCTCTGAACACACACATGATTGGCTGGGCCTGACTCCCCAGTGGGTGGGCCTGGCTGGCAAGTGGGTGGGCCTATGCCCACCAATGGCTTCACCCCTGCCCAGTCATGTGAAATCCATAGATTAGGGCCTAATTAATTCATTTGAATCCTTATATGAACTGTAACTCAGTAAAATCTTTGACATGTTTGCATGTTCTCAGCATACATGTAAAGTCGGTAAAACAGTATATAAACATTAGTAAAGCAACGGCAGCAGTATCAAAGGTTCAGGGTAGAGTACAGGGTGGTAGCCAGCAAGAACAGTGACTAAGGATAATGGTAACAGTCTGATTGCCTGAAGATCACAACTTTGATGCACCCGTCCTTGATGACCTTCTTGGCCTTCCTGTGACACCGGGTGGCTGTAGAGGTCCTGGAGGACAGGCAGTGTCCCCCCGGTGATGCATTGGGCTGACCGCACCACCCTCTGGAGAGCCCTCCAGCTGCGGACGATGCAATTGCCATGAATGTGGACAGTCTGTGCGTACACACAAACACACACACATTGAAACTAACACACACACACACACACACACACACATTGAAACTAACACACACACACACACACACACACACACACACACACACACACACACACACACACACACACACACACACACACACACACACACACACGTATGCACATTTACATTCACACACACACACAATATGCACACATACACATACACACACTCAAACACAATAGAGACAGGCACCTCTGGGCATAAAGGATTTGTTAAAAAATCTCAATGGCACTATAATTCCCACTACACCCCCCAGAGAAAAAGACAACCTGCCGGTGCTCTGTAAGGAAACAGACCACCGGTATATACTGTGTCCACACTTTATTACAACATTCCTCCTCTATCACAAAAACAACAAGCTTGTTTCCATTCAAATGTTTACATAAAGATAATGGCGTATCTGCAATTAGCCGAGGGAGGCAGGTGATAGCGCTTGGCGCTAGCGCTAAAAGGTAAACATCTCATTGACTGACAGCATGCTACAGAGACAAACACAAGGCGTTTAGCAGTTGGTGTTTGGCGGATAGCCACGGTCTCGGTTTGCCTATCTGTCTCTCTGTCTCCCTGAGGGCTTTTCCTCTGGTTCCACATCCTAAGCTGACAGATTGACAGACATGTCACTGGTCTGCAATTAGATGGTACAGTACAGACGCACAGGAACCCTCACATATCCTTATGTACACAATGGCTTGAATACAGCCAGAGACCACAGTCTGTTTCTGACAGGCAGCTGTACAGACGCCTCCTCCAGGGTCCTGTCATGGCCCCTGCCATGGTTTAGATTGACATTTATTGATTCTGACCCAAACAAAAGGTGTGGAATATAACAGCATTTCATGTTAGTCCGTAGTATTAAACTGCCCTGAAGTGCAAAGACCAATACTGAAATCGTGAACATTACTAAGGGGTTAAAGCAACAAAAATAATCCCATGGTTTAAACATTTGGGCTAGAGGTTCACATCAGATTTTGAAATTCAATGGAATTGCGTGCGCAAGCGTTGCAAAATAAATGTACACATACTGCACATGTTATTCAATCATTGCACCCACACTGAACTTGGTTCTATTTGTGACTCTGACGCGCTGGGAGTCCCACCTTTCCCATCTCCTCATTGGTTTTTAGGAGCATACACCCACGTGATTGAAAGATGAACTGAGGTCCACACTCCAGTCCAGTTGGTGGTGGTAATGCACCTTAAAGTTGTTTGCCAACCGCCATATGAAGTCCAAAGAAGAGGACCTTGTGCATTTCCGGTAAAATAACAACCCAATGATTATATTCCAGGACAAATTAGCTAGCAACAGCTAGCTAAATGTCCATCAATGTTTAATTGCTTTTCGACCTGTCCCCCAAATTAATATAGTTGGTTCAGAGCTTGTGCACCTGTCCTGATCGCATCTGGTGTGGGTGGACAAAATCAACATGCTCGCGCGCGAGCGGTCTGGTCAGCATGTAAGAGGGAGGCAAGAAAGAAAGACGACACAGCGATAGAGGGAGAGAGGCAGAGAGAGAGAGAGTTGTGATATGAAGGGGTGATGAGAACAGTGGTTCCTCATTACCCGTTTAACACTGACGATGCTCATGAGAAGCTGAGGAACGAGAAAGAGGAAGAGAGGGAGAGAGAAAGACATGTGAAGAGGAAACATGGATGAATAAAATAGGCCACTGGAGCCTTCCTTTAGTGAGGAAAAGAAGGGATCATGCTAACATTGCCAATCTCATCCAACATTTATTCCCGAAACCCCCTTAAAAACACTAGTTCTCTCCTCGAGGAATTCACCTTTGAAGTTCCCACTTGAGCTGAATCCCAACTCCCCCCCCGAAAGACTGTATGCATGACACACTGCACCAGAAGTAAAGCCCAAATCAAAAGGGGGGGTCCTACCAAAAGACACCCCCTCGAAACGCACGCACACACACACACCCTCCTCTGCCTCCAGCTAGTGGTGTGTAGGAGGGGTATGTGGGTGGGTGGGGGACACAGAGGAAGCCTCACACCCCTTGAAGGCCCAGGGCTCCTACAATATGTAGCTCCTAAATGAAATTATCTCTCAAGTTCAATAATATTTGTCTAGAGAGAGATGAAACATGAAGAGCCCCGGTTTCCACTAGATAGCATAGCCGCAAAGCCAAAACTGGCAATATCATGAAAACAAAAATTCTCTCTCTCTGTTGTTTTCCTCCTCTCTTTCCTCCCTCTCTCTCTCTCTACCTTGCCCACGTTTCTGTAGACATGCTCTCTTCTCCAGTGACTCCGTCTCCTTCTCTACAACTTTCTTCCCTATCTCTATCACCTATCTTCCCTCACCCCTTCTTCACCTCTACCCTCCCTCCCTCCCTCCCTCCCTCCCTCCCTCCCTCCCTCCCTCCCTCCCTCCCTCCCTCCCTCCCTCCCTCCCTCCCTCCCTCCCTCCCTCAGTGATGACAGCAGAGTAAAGGCTTCAGCTTCACATTAAAAGGCTGTCTTCATCCCCTTGATCTCCTCACCTTGCTTCCTTCTTCCTCCTCTCACAACGCTGCATTTATTCATTTCCCCCTCTGTTCTCTTCCCCTTTCCGTCAGTGTTCCCTCTGTTCTCTCTTTCCCTCGGGGAGAAGAGATCAGCTCTTTACAAGAGCGAGGCCCTGTTCCGACATGTCCATTAAGGTCAAACACAAGTCTAATTCCTCTCTTTCTCGACTCTCTTTCTATCCATCTCGCTATCCCCGTTATGCTGTACGAGCTGAAAATGCTCTGGCCCCTGTATTTGGGTTTGAGTTCCTTTCGGCCATCGCGTCATTCCATTGTCGACCACTTGGGGGCCACTGTCCAGTGTTGATGTGTGTTGTTCGTTTAACGCGCTCAAACCTGTAGGAGAATTGTTACATTCCAAAATGGTGAAAGTCACATTGTGGAGCTGCAGACGTTATGGAACGCCATCCTTCTTGCTATCATTTTGTAGAAGCGTTGTCTTTTTTACTCATTTCAGTCCCTATTACTGTACCTACGAAGCAGTGGCAATAAGTCATTCTCCAACACTACAGTAGCTGTACCGGGTTTATCTACCTGCTAAGCTTAGGTAGGGGACTCTTTTGCGAGGGCAGAATAGTGAACCATTGGTTCAATTTCCCTTGTTTTCTGTCCTAATCTTCCACACTCCATTCCCTTGTCTTTCTTCATCTTACCTGGTCCTCCATGTCACTTTCCCTTCCTCCCTCACTCCTTCCTTCCCTCCCTGCCTGCCTCCCACCCTCCGTTCCCTGGGGTGTCGGTGCTGTTTCTGTGACACATAATTAAATTCTGTGAGGGACACAGTGCATGCCCACTGGGGCCCAGGAACACTCTATACTCCACACTGGTACAACTGGGACACACACACACACACACACACACACATCTTTTCCCCCTACAACCACAACAATAAACAACCCCGGAGAATCACATCGACTGGATCACAGTATTATAAGGTCTTTCAAGCATGGCTCTGTTCTAATGAGACTTAGTTTAGTATGAACTACAGTTATTGCTTAGGCAAAGCCTTCTCTGATTTATACTCACAAACAATAGTAATACATATGCTATTTAGCAGATGCTTTCGTCCAAAGCGACTTATAGTCACGCGTGCACTTTCCTGGCCTGTCGTTACAGGCGCCAGGCTCTACCAAACGGGCAACAGAAGAAAGAGTGGTAGTAACAGGACAGAGAATGGACTGGACCAATTAGAATGTAGTAATCAACGAAGTCATGGTAGAATATCCTGCATAGCTACCTATCTTCTGAAATTCTCCTAAGAGTCCAATGGCTGCTGTGGAAGAGAAGCTTCAGCGCAGAATGACGAGGCACTGTCTACCTCGACTGCACAAGGATCACCTCATCCCTCCGGTCATCAACCTCAGACACCGTTTGAATTGAAACGTTCATAAATCAACCAATCCACGCCAGGTATCGATTTGAACCTTGAACCCACATTTCTAAACTCTAACCCTTGTTTCCTTATAGCTCTTGACATTGTTTGCTGTCGTTCTACTGCAAGTCCCTACGGTACTGTACCATTCTGCTAGCTGGACTGGGCGTTAAATATTAAATAGGATGACGATAGATAGAGTGCATGGTGACATCATCATGCCCTAAAATCCAGGCAATAAGACAACAAGGTCTGTGGGCAGGGGAGAGAGGGGGAAGAGTGAAAGTGTTGACTTGCGCCAACTTCACCAGCTCAGTCACTTACTCTTTCTCTGTTAACAACACACACGGGTTAACTTCTGATCTTTCATCACTCCCCTCAGCTAAGAGAGGAGGAAAGAAGGCCTCACCCTGTGTGTGTGTGTGTGTGTGTGTGTGTGTGTGTGTGTTTCAGGATTGGGGTCAATTCAGGAAGCACACAAATTCCAAATTTGTGTGTAAGCACACGCAGCTCCTCCTGTGTACTCACAGACAGGTGGATGACTCTGGACCCCAGAGTGCTTCAACAGTCAGACAGCAAGCCTGCCTGAATAAGAAGTGGCCATCTTGCGTCACTAACTCAGCGCACATACATGAAACACCTGGAGTATGAATGATTGAAGATGCCATGGAAGAAGGAAAAGGACTGAGCACGCATGAATACATGGAAATCTCATAGGAATAGATACCTGTAGAGACGGAAAGAGTATGCATGAATACCTGACTAGCCTGTAGGAATACTTGAATACCTACTCCATGTCTAGTGGCAGCGTTGCTCAAAGACATGGAGCGCTGAGGGAAGCAGAGGAGCTCTAAGAAAACCCATCTATCTCTACCGCTCTACCTCATCCTTCTCACATTCACATTCTACTCTTCTTTTTGCCACTCTCTCTCTCTCTTCTGCCTCTCACGATATGAAAACAAGGACTGGGAGACACACAAGACTTATCTGCACTCGCCATTTCATAATGTCCTTTCGCTGATGATAATATTGTGAGTTTTACCATCACTGCCGCCCACGCTCGCTGTCACTGCATACTAACAGATATGTCACTGTGGAGCCAAATTAACATTCCTCTGTGTGTCTGTGTAAAAGGCAGCCCGCCAATCTGTATGGTTTGCTTGGTAATTAAAGATGCTGCTAGTTTCCCCTTATTTAATATTCATTTATTTTAATTGAATAATCACATGCTTATTAAGTGTCTCTCTCTCTCTCTCTCTCTCTCTCACACACACACACACACACACACACACGTATGTGTACGCCCTCAATATTAACACACATTTCAAATGGCGCCTTTACAATTCTCCATACAGTTAATTTACTATACTGCGGCAGTCACGACTCGACAAAAGATCTCATTGGAGACTTCATTAAAGGCTAATTGATTTCATCTGTGGTATTCTGAGACTGATAGTGTACAAATTTGCCCCAAACAGGCTTAGGCCAGCCCATTACATCTGCCTGAATATTACAATGGAGAATTGAATCACACATTTACAACAGGAGGGAATAATGGATATAATAGATATAATGGATATGGATATGAGAATGTTTCACAATGAGAGACGGGGATTCATTTCACCACGGGCTCTGGTCTCCATCTCCTCCCCCCTAATTTTTTTCCTGTTTCTCTATCTCTTCCACTCTACAGCTCTCTTCTCCTCTCATCCCTCAGAATTACAGGCTAATACAATGAAAGCTGGCTGATTGGAAAGGTAGGCCAGGGAGAAAGAAGAACCATAGAGTACCCATTCTACCCCAATGCTTCCCTTTCTCTGTTAGACAGAGACCTAAAGCTTATCATCAGCCACGGTATAGAGAGGAAGAGAGGAAGGTAATGAGAGAGAGGACTAGAAAGGAGGAGAGGGGGGGCGGGGTAGGGGGGAAGGTAATGAGAGAGAGGACTAGAATGAAGGAGAGGGGGGGGGGGGGGCGAGGGGGAGGTAATGAGAGAGAGGACTAGAGTGGAGGAGGGGGGTGCGGGGGGGAGAGGAAGGTAATGAGAGAGGACTAGAATGGAGGAGAGGGGGGCGGAGGGGGAGAGAGGAAGGTAATGAGAGAGGACTAGAATGGAGGAGAGGGGGGGGAGAGAGGAAGGTAATGAGAGAGAGGACTAGGATGGAGGAGAGGGGGGGAAGGTAATGAGAGAGAGGACTAGAATGGAGGAGAGGGGGGGGCGGGGGGGGGAAGCAAGAAAGACGGGGGGAAAAGTGAAATGGTAGGAGAGAATAAAGACCGTTTAAAGAGAATGTGAGGGGAAGAGAAGAGTACAAAGTAGAGAAAGAATTAGGCTTGTAAGGCCATCTGATTCCATTTGATAATAGAAGAGACTTTCCCATTTAAGTTGACATTCAAATCAAATCAAATTTTATTTGTCACCTGCTTTCTAAACAACTGGTGCAGACTAACAGTAAAATGCTTACTTACCAGCCCTTCCCAACAATGCAGATATAATTATTTTGAAATAATAGAATAGTCGTAAAAGTAAAAATAAATACACAATGAGTAACGAAAACCTGGCTACAGTTGAAGTCAGAAGTTTACATACATTTAGGTTGGAGTCATTAAAACTAGTTTTTCAACCACTCCACAAATTTCTTGTTAACAAACTGTAGTTTTTGCAAGTTGGTTAGGACATCTATTTTGTTCCTGAAACTAGTAATTTTTCCAACAATTGTTTAAAGACAGATTATTTCATTTATAATTCACTGTATCACAATTCCAGTAGGTCAGAAGTTTACATACACTAAGTTGACTGTGCCTTTAAACAGCTTGGAAAATTCCAGAAAATGATGTCATGGCTCTAGAAGCTTCTGATAGGCTAATTGACATCATTTGATTCAATTGGAGGTGTACCTGTGGATGTATTTCAAGTCCTACCTTCAAACTCAGTGACTCTTTGCTTGACATCAAGGGAAAATAAAAAATAAATCACCCAAGACCTCAGAAAAAAATTGCAGACCTCCACAAGTCTGGTTCATCCTTGGGAACAATTTCCAAACACCTGAAGGTGCCACGTTCTTCTGTACAAACAATAGTACGCAAGTAGAAACACCATGGGACCATGCAGCTGTCATACCACTCAGGAAGTAGACACTTTCTGTCTCCTAGAGAGGAACATACTTTGGTGCGAAAAGTGCAAATCAATCCCAGAACAACAGCAAAGGACCTTGTGAAGATGCTGGAGGAAACACGTACAAAGGTATCTATATCCACAGTAAAACAAGTCCTATATCAACAAAACCTGAAAGGCCGCTCGGCAAGGAAGAAGCCACTGCTCCAAAACCGGCATAAAAAAGCCAGACTACAGTGTGCAACTGCACATGATGACAAAGATTGTACTTTTTGGAGAAATGTCCTCTGGTCTCAACATAAATGGCCATAATGGCCATAAAGACCATTGTTGTATTTGGAGGAAAAAGGGGGAGGCTTGCAAGCCGAAGAACACCATCCCAACCGTGAAGCACGGGGGTGGCAGCATCATTTTGTGGGGGGCTTTGCTGCAGGAGGGACTGGTGCACTTCACAAAATAGATGGCATCATGAGGGAGGGAAATTATGTGGATATATTGAAGCAACATCTGAATACATCAGTCAGGAAGGCCTACAAACCTGACTCAGTTAAACCAGCTCTGTCAGGAGGAATGGGCCAAAATTCACCCAACTTATTGTGGGAAGCTTGTGGAAGGCTACTCGAAACGTTTGACCCAAGTTAAAACAATTTAAAGGCAATGCTACCAAATGCTAATTGACTGTATGTAAACGTATGCCCCACTGTGAATGTGATGAAAGAAAACTATTATTCTGACATTTCACATTCTTAAAACAAGGTGTATGTAAACTTCCGACTTCAACTGTATATATAGCTAGCTAGTCAACCTTCTCCAACTTTCTCTTGGACTATAACTGTAGGCTTTTAAATATAGGATTTTACTATTAATGAACAGCAACTTTATTTTTATATTTGGCCATCAATTTATCATTGCATATTGTAACAAAGCGAGTATACACAGTGTCAAGTCCCAAGCTGTGATCTTGTCAACCAATCACAACAGGTTAAGGAAAGTTCCAGAGCCAGTTCATCTCTCCTTGTTTCGGGTCTGGGGGATTGGTAGTGGGGTGAGCTGCTTGAGAGTGCTGTGAGATGATGAAGTCACCAGCACGGCTTCCTAATGTATTGTCACAGATAAACAATTGTCCAATGCAGGTCCGTGGACAACTCTGCTTGGGGGGCTTCAGAGATCTGTGTCTGTGGATTTCAGCCCCAGGATGTAAAATGAATACATCTCACAGGCTAAAACAACATGTATTCTCTTTTTCTGATTTACTTGAAATTAGATACTCTAGCGTTGTCTCTGTATCCCCCCCCCCCACCCCCCCCCCCCTATATTTCAAGCAGGTTTCTACCAGTGGACCTGCTGGGCCAGCACCTACTGCTCGCCTCTGTGTCTGCTGTTCAGACTCCTCCATTGAGGAGTACATTAAACTTTTCAGTTAAATATGACATTTTTTTGTCAAATAATATTTTCTCAACTACTACGGCTGTGCTGCCATGATAGAACTCTGATTCAGATCATCCTTTTGGCAGGTGACTTGATTTCCTGCTAGATCAAACCTTAACTTGGCATGGAAGCTTGCTCAGGTAAATAAAATACAGGCTAACCTGTCAAAAGCTTTTTTTTCCTCTTCTGTTTTTATAACAGTATAACCTTCAATAATCTTAATGCAACTACATATTTTTTACAGACACAAGATGTCCGTTGCCCGGCAAAGTTGTCTACAGTCTCTGTGAGTGCCCTCACCCATGTTATGGCCTCTGTGAGTGCCCCCACCATTGCAACCGCTTCTGTGAGTGCCTCAATCCCTGCACCGCTGTCTGCAAGTGGCATTTCATGGTCCAAACACACCAAGACAGCCGTGAAGAGGACACGACAATGGCTATTCCCCCTCAGGAGACTGAAAAGATTTGGCATGGGTCCCCATATCCTCAAAAAGTTTTACAGCTGCACCTTCTCCCTGCTGCGCAAGGCAAGTGGTACTGGAGCGCCGAGTCTAGGTCCAAAGGGCTCCTTAAGAGCTCTACCCCCAAGCCATAAGACCGTTGAACAATTCATTAAATGGCTACCCGGACTATTTGCATACAGTGCCTTCGGAAAGTCTTCAGACCCCTTGAATACTTTCAGCCTTATTCTAAAATGGATTAAGTAAAAAAAAAATCCTCAGAAATCTACACACAATACCCCATAATAACAAAGCGAAAACCATTTTAGATTTTTTTTTGCTAATTTATGAAGAATAAAAAAACTGAAATACCTTATAAATATATAAATATTCAGACGCTTTGCTATGAGACTCGAAATTGCCTGCATGTGCATCCTGTTTCCATTGATCATCCTTGAGATGAATCTTCAACCTGATTGGAGTCCACCCATGCTAAATTCAATTGATTGGACATGACTTGGAAAGGCACACAACTGTCTATATAAGGTCCCAAAGTTGACCGTGTATGTCAGAGCAAAAACCAAGCCATGAGGTCGAAGGAATTGTCCGTAGCGTTCCGAGACAGGATTGTTTCGAGGCACAGCTCTGGGGAAGGGCACCAAAACATTTCTGCAGCATTGAAGGTCCCCAAGAACACAGTGGCCTCCATCATTCTTAAATGGAAGAAGTTGGCATGGGGGACTCATGCCAAATCTTTTCAGTCTCCTGATGGAGAAAAGGTTTTGTCGAGCCCTCTTCATGATGGTCTTGGTGTTTGGACCATGATAGTTCGTTGGTGATGTGGACACCAAGGAACTTGAAACTCTCGACACAATCCACTACGGCCCCGTCGATGTTAATGTGGGCCTGTTCGGCCCACCTTTTCCTGTAGTCCACGATCATCTCCTTTGTCTTGCTCACATTGAGGGAGAGGTTGTTGTCCTGGCACCACACTGCCAGTTCTCTGATCTCCTCCCTATAGGCTGTCTCATCATTGTCGGTGAACAGGCCTACCACTGTTGTGTCGTCAGCAAACTTAATGATGGTGTTGGAGTTCTGTTGGGGCACGCAGTCGTGGGTGAACAGGGAGTACAGGGGGGACTAAGTACACACCCCTGAGGGGCCCCAGTGTTGAGGATCAGCATGGCAGACCTGTTGTTGCCTACCCTTATCACCTTGGGGAGGCTCATCAGGAAGTCCAGGATCCAGCTTCAGAGGGAGGTGTTTAGTCCCAGGGTCCTTAGCTTAGTAATGAGCTTTGAGGGGCACTATGGTGTTGAACGCTGAGCTGTAGTCAGTGAACAGCATTCTCACATAGGTGTTCCTTTTGTCCAGGTGGGAAAGGGCAGTGTGGAGTGTGATTGAGATTGCATCATCTGCGGATCTGTTGGGGCGGTTTGCGAATTGTAGTGGGTCTAGGCTATCCGGGAGGATGCTGTTGATGTGAGCCATGACCAGCCTTTCAAAGCACTTCATGGCTACCAACGTGAATGTTACGGGGCGGTAATGATTTAGGCAGGTTACCTTCGCTTCTTTGGGCACAGGACCTATGGTGGTCTACTTCAAACATGTAGGTATTACAGGCTCGGTCTGGGAGAGGTTGAAAATGTCAGTGAAGACACTTGCCAGTTGGACCATGTATGCTTTGAGTACACGTCCTGGTAATCCGTCTGGCCCCGTGGCTTTGTGAATGTTGACCTGTTTAAAGGTCTAGCTCACGTCGGCTACCTAGAGCGTTATCACACAGTCATCCAGAACAGCTGGTGCTCTCGTGCATGCTTGCCTCAGTATTGCTTGCCTCAAAGCGAGCATAGAAGGCATTTAGCTCGTCTGGTAGGCCCATGTCACTGGGCAGCTCGCGTCCGGGTTTCCCTTTGTAGTCCGTAATAGTTTTCAAGCCCTGCCACATCCGATGAGCGTCAGAACTAGTATATTAGCATACAATCTTAATCCTGTACTGATTCTTTGCTTGTTTAATGGTTCGTCTGAGGGCATAGCGGGATTTCTTATAAGCGTCCGGATTAGTGTCCCGCTCCTTGAAAGCGGCAGCTCCAGCCTTTAGCTCGATGCGGATGTTGCCTTTAATCCTTGGCTTCTGGTTGGCCAAAGACGGATGCTGTGTCAGTTGTTTGAGCTTATTTTGGTTTTAAAACTAGGGACATCGAGCAGATTCAGGCAGTGTGCTTGTACTGTCACAAAACTAGAGCAACCGCTCAATGTAACACAAACAACGTATTCCACCATTTGAAACACAGGCATGTAAATACAGCATGACAAATGCATGGCGAAAAAGAATTATGCCAACAAGCATCATGATAAGAGCAAAGCCCTGGCAACAATACATTTTCCGAATGGTTTCCACACACAACTCCCTATGCAACACACTCACCGATGGAACGAAATGACAGATGTCATGACGTACCACATCGCAAAAGACATGGCCCTAATTAAACAGTTGAACAGTTCAAAAAGATGGTTCATACTCCGGACAAGAAATACTAAATGCCATGTACAAAAAAATGTCATGCCAAAATAGCATCGGAGCTAAAAACAGGTACACTATTTTGCGACAACAACTGGAACCCTACATGTCATTGACACTGCGCTACACCGATGCCGACTGGAAGCTGCGCAGCAGGTGCTTGCAGACTGCCCACTTTCCAAGAGGACCACACTTGGGAGGTAATAGCCCAGGGGCTGCTGGTCCCGCTAGCAGAGTGGGATCAGCCAAAGGAGAAGCAGGTGTGCATCACAACGGACAGTGGGGCAAACGTTGTGAAAGCCACTAACCTAAATGGATGGACTAGGTTGAAGTGCTTTTGGCCATCGACCGCACCTCGCCATCAGCATGTATTGCAATAAAGTTACATAACAATTGAGCAAATAATATAATAATAACACCCATAAAGGAATTCAACTTGTTTTTTTTTTAAATAACAAATAAATACATGACTAAATGAATGGTTAAAAATACAGGTCTCTTTCTGTAGCAGTGTAGGCGATAAGGTAACAGAAGGAACCGCTTGTGGATTTGGCAGCTCTAATGCAGTTCCACCTCGGAGACTGCCAAAACAACCACTATGCGGGTGTCGACCAACGCTAATCTGATTGAATTGAGTGCCACAGTTACAAATAGTAGCTAGCTAGAAATTGCGCAAAAAAAAAATTGTTTTTCAAAGATTTCAAAGAAAAGGAAAGTAGACTATGAATGTAGGGTGTTCCAGCGAGTGGACATAAAAATATTTATTTATTGAGGTATCAGGGAAAGCTGTGTGCTTAAGTGTGCAAAGAGAGCATCGCTGTCTTGAAAGACGACAACTTGTCCCGACACTTCCAGACAAAGCATGCATAGAAATATAGGAATCTGTCTTCTGAGCAGAGGGCATCGAAAGAGTTGCTTTCTCAGTTACAAAAGCAGAAAGGTCTTTTCACAAAACTGCTTTCAGCAAACGACGGAATTGTGAGAGCTAGCTATGTACTGTCCCACAAAATTGCTAAACATAGCAAGCCATGTGCTGAGGGCAAATTCATTAAAGAATGTTTAATTGACTCTGCAGCAAAACTTTGCCCCGACAAGAAAGAGCTGTTTGAAAATGTTTCCCCGTCAAGACGAACAGTGACAGTATGTTGAGGACATCGCAGAGAATATGGAACGACAGTTAAAAGACAAGGTGAAGGATTTCACCTATTTCTCATTGGCCCTGGATAAGAGCAGTGATGCACGTGACACGGCACAGTTGTTGATATTCTTATGAGGCATAACCCCAGACTTTGAAATTACAGAGGTGCAGTGACAGTCAACGAATAGCACAACCACAGGGAAATATTTATTGGAGGAGGTTATGTGTGTGGCAAAGCTGGGACTGAGTTTTGAAAAGTTATCCAGTGTGACCACTGATGGGTGCCCAAGGAAAATGGGTGCCAGGAAAAAACGTTGGCCTTTTGAAAAGGATACAAGCTCAAGTAGCTGAGATGAACCCAGATCAGAAGATTATTGTCCTGCATTGCATTATTCATCAGGAGGTGCTCTGTAAATGAACCATGTTGTAGATACAGTCACTAAAGTGGTAAACTTCAAGAGCAAAATCTTTAAACCACAGGCAGTTTGTCTCACTATTGAAAGAGACAGAGTCGGGTCATGCAGATCTCCCCTAACACAAACGTGAGATGGCTGAGTTTGGGGAAGGTGCTTAAAAGGGTGTGGGACCTGAAGATTCTGAGATTGCTGAGTTTTTGCAAATGAAAGAAAAATATGTGGATTTCCCTCAAATGCAAGATAAAGAATGGTTGGCTGATTTTGCCTTCACAGTGAACATCATGGCCCTCATGAATGAACTGAAGTCCAAACTACAAGGGAAGGGCCTTTTTGCACATCAGATGTACAGCCTTGTCAAAGCCTTCAAGGGAAAATGACTCCTCCTGACGTGCCAAGTAGAATCCAACAATCTCACCCACCTTCCGACACTACTAGTCTGTTCCCTATCAGATGACCAGTGGGTAAACATCGCTGCTGCGTGCTTGAACGGTGAGTTCTCTCTTCGTTTTGAGAATTTCAAAGTGTTGGAAAATGACATACCTTTGGTTTCCTCTCCTTTCACCTTCAATGTGGATAACGCTCCCACTGACCTGCAACTTGAGCTTTTCGATCTTCAACCTGATGCAGTGATTGGAGAACTATTCAAAACAATGTCACTGACGAGGTTCTATGCATCTCTCAATGAACAAAACTTTCCAAATATTAGTAGTCACGCTCAGAAGATGCTTGTACTGTTTGGGTCAACCTATGTATGTGAACAGACATTTTCAGTGATCAAATATAACTAGTCAAGGCACAGATCATCTCTTACTGACTCTCACCTTACAGCAATCCTGCGCAAAGCGATGTCAGAAACTATACCTGACTTCACTGCTCTAGTCAATGCCCATCAGAGACTTCACTCCTCATGCTGATTGAGTAGTTTAAATATAATGTTGAGCTCACTCTCTTTCTTGTGTTTTTGTGCATACCCATTAACTGTCCTTGGTGCTGAATGCACAGTGTACGTTTCCCTCCGTGCAGTTCATTGCATGTTTAATAATTAAAATACCTGTCAAAAGGAGAACATGGATGTGATTTATTTCTGTGCATGTTAAAAAAGTATAATAAGTATCATATCTGGATGTGATTTAGAGTAGATATACAGTGGGGCAAAAAAAGTATTTAGTCAGCCACCAATTGTGCAAGTTCTCTCACTTAAAATTTTCATCATAGGTACACTTCAACTATGACAGACAAAATGAGAAAAAAAATTCAAGAAAATCACATTGTAGGATTTTTAATGAATTTATTTGCAAATTATGGTGGAAAATAAGTATTTGGTAACCTACAAACAAGCAAGATTTCTGGCTCTCACAGACCTGTAACATCTTCTTGTAGAGGCTCCTCTGTCCTCCACTCGTTACCTGTATTAATGGCACCTGTTTGAACTTGTTATCAGTATAAAAGACACCTGTCAACACAGTCATACACATGATGTATAATCCTGTAATATGATTCTGGCCAGCAATGGCAAAAATATATTCTAATGTGGCCCCCCATGGAAAATAACTGCCCATACACACGTGTGTGTGTGTGTGTGTGTGTGTTTCAAATTTGTAATTAATAAACATGTTTCTATATTTCAACCAATCATTCTTCACTTTTAATGACTCAGTAAATTGTCATACATCCCACTGGGCTGGGTTGAATCAACGCTGTCGTTGTTTCCACAAAATTTCAATGAAATGACGTTGTACCAGCGTAGACTAGATGTTGAATTGATGTCTGTGCCCAGTGGGATGTGACGCATTTCTAATGATCAGGTAATATGCAGTCCACAAGAAACCGCAACAGATAACTGATAATTGACGATAAACATATACAAGGTAACGGGATTATAGTACAGTAATAAACCAACCTACTTCTATATGTTTTGATTACACTACCATAATTATTTCATTAACTTTTTAGGGATGGGGGCAGTATTCGGAAATGCGGATGAATGGCGTGCCCAAAGTAAACTGCTTGTTACCCAGGCCCAGAAGCTAGGATATTCATATACTTGGTAGTATTGGATAGAAAACACTCTGAGTTTTTAAAACTGTTAAAATAATGACTGTGAGTATAACAGAATTGATATGGCAGGCATAAAACCCAACGAGAATCATTCCGGAATTTTTGTTGTTGTTGAGGTGTCTGCCCATTCAAATGCTTGTTTATGGGAAAATCAAAGGAATACCTATCCCAAAGAGGTTTTAACTCAGGTGATCTTAAATTCACCAATGTGAAAAATAATAACACTGGTAGGGAACCTTTGGGTCCACTCTTCCCCTTCCTCAAACACAGGAAAAAAAACGTTATTTTCATCGTTTTTCAGTTTATCATGATAAATAATGAATAGTACACACTTATATTATGAAGAAGAACCCTACATTTTCCTTATCTGTTCTCTATTTTCCCTCCCTTTTCTTCTCCCCCTTCTTTCCTTCCTTAACATATTGTTCACCAGCTTTGGCGCCAGAATAGTGGGTTCAATTCCCGGCACCACCCATAGCTAAAAATGACGCATGACTGTAAGTCGTTTTGGATAAAAACATCTGCTAAATGGCATATATTATATTATTCAATTATATCAAACCCAACCGTTTATCTTTCCAGTGATGAAGACGTGGATGTCTCATGGTGGGGTATGCAAAGCGGGTCAAATTTGAGCACATCTATCTTCTAAATGCTTTTAGCATTCAGGTCCAAAAAGGAACTTTCTGACCACTTCTACGATGGGAAAATATGTATGGAAAGTTTCATTCAAATCAAAAGTGGTGCAGTCAAAAAGTGATTGAAAACAAATGGAAAGGCCATGCAGGTATGCAAAGACATCCCTAGATGCAGCTTTAACCCCATATGTCATGACTGGCATGACAAAATGTGGACCTGCAGAGAAATGGAGAAACTATAATATCTTCCTATTATACTGCTTCACAATGACTACAAGTTGCCTGCATGCTTAAGTCATTTGCAAGAGATCTGGGTGCCACACCACCATTATAACAGAACGGTCTGATTTATTACGAAGCGGTTCAAAATAAATCATAAAACGCTGCCAGGGATAGTCAGCGGAGGCCTCTGCCTTTATGTAAATAAAAACCTTGGACGGGTAATTCTCTGGGGGAAAAGTTCATTAGCGCGCGACAAAGCCACAAAGGCCATCTCGTGGACTGAAAGCCCTTTTTAGTTAGCTGCTGCCCTTCAAATCGCATTACAACATTGCCATTTCACACTGTGTACTCCCATAGAACCTTGGTGGGAATTGGGAAGATGTGTACAATCACATGTTTGTGATTATTGTTGACTGGTCCCTGCAGCGTACCATCCCAAATATGTGATAGGAACAGTAGCCACAGAACTTTTAATGGAACAAACGTGTCTAAACAGCATTGTTGTCTGAAAAGCATCTAAACAATGTTTTGCACTGCTGGGAAATAAAGGTCTCCGCAACTTTATTCCTCAATTTGACCTTTATTTGTAAAAGATAAACGCAAACTTTATCATCGAAACAGAACACATCCACAGCCAAACTCATTCCATATACTAGTCTAAATAACAGGTTGCGCTGACAAAAAAACGAAACATAAGCTTGCGACCTAACAGCTAGACCTGTTTACAATGTACCTCTGTTAAGCACATGGGAGAAATGTAAAATTGTTTAGAAAAGAGATGCGTGTCAGCTAAGCTAACAGCTGCTAAATTCTTTATGATGGCAGCCATGTTTGTTTATGTTTGACATCTCAGAATGCCATTCACTATAAGATGCAAATAAACCAAGTCAAAGATGGCTGCGCCCATTGCCTTGAAAAATATGAACTTAGTTTGGCCACCTTTTAGCATATTACAAATCTTCAATGTATTTGTTACAGTGTATACAAGAATCGGAGCTCATGACTTGACAAGTTTTTGAGAAATCACAAAGCAAATAAAATGTTACCCCAAATTAAAGCCTTCTGCATAGCCTAATCGTAGCGCGCTAGCTAAACAGAGATTAAACCAGTTTAGGGGGGTTTGATGGGGGGTTCATTTCATGTGGAGTTTTTTTTTAAGTACATGGGGGGTAGAAATCAGGGAAGGTATTGTGGGGGGATATGATGCAGGAAATATTACTATGATGGGGGATTTATCAATAAATGGGAGGAAAACACAGGAGAAGTTTATATGATAAATAAAAATAAAACCCCTGGAAAGGAGGAGCTGGCAACCCATAGTTACAATCTGATGCCGGGTTCCACTTCAGTGTGTTCAAGACAACTGGGAACTCGTTTTAAACGGCCATCCAACTCCGAATTCCAACTTGGGAACTTGGGCCTCTTTCTAGAGCCTTCCAACCTGAATATCACTGATATCATGATTTGACCTCGTATTTTTCAGAATTCCCAGTTGTCTTGAAAGCACCATAAGTCAGTCAAGTGAACTATCCCTTCTTATAACATCTTTGGTCTAACAGATGCTTAGGTGACAACCAGAATGCATAAATATGGCACCACATATAGCTGGAAAATAGCTTCCCATTAGCTCCTCATAATCAGTACAACCTTCAAAAAAGTGTTTTACACACATCATATGTGTCCATTACAATCTATGCAATATTTAGAATGCATGAATTGTCCTCAGTACTTGAAAACATGTGAATAAAACAGTAAATAGATTGTTCCACACTGTACATACATATGGTATGCTACAGTATAAACGACAACACGATATACAGAAAATAAGACACTTAGTTTGATAGGAACGCACACATGTTCGAAGTTATTATTTGAAAATAAAATAAAAATGAAGGCAACACGGGCGCCAACCAGAAAATGTGCCATGGGAAAAAGTTAGTGCAAGGCCTGTTCTAACTTGAAACGATGTGCGCTGAGAGTCGGGAAGCAAGTTCAGAGAATGAGTGTTTTAATAAATAAACGCAACTAAATGTTAACCGGTGTGAAATGGCTAGCTAGTTAGCGGGTTGGGCGCTAATAGCATTTCAATCGGTGACGTCACTCGCTCTGAGACCTTGAAGTAGTCGTTCCCCTTTCTCTGCAAGAACCGCGGCTTTTGTGGAGCGATGGGTAACGATAATTCGAGGGTGGCTGTTGTCGATGTGTGCAGAGGGTCACTGGTTCGAGCCCAGGTAGGGGCGAGGAGAGGGACGGAAGTTAAACTGTTACATAAATACAAAACAAGAAACACAAACAGCGCACAAACATGACACGGGAACAGAAAC
This sequence comes from Oncorhynchus mykiss, assembly GCF_013265735.2. Lineage (NCBI taxonomy): Eukaryota > Metazoa > Chordata > Actinopteri > Salmoniformes > Salmonidae > Oncorhynchus > Oncorhynchus mykiss. The sequence goes on from NC_048570.1 coordinate 55,786,939, forward strand.
AATAACGCCTGGGGAAGGAACCAAAGGGAGTGACATATATAGGGGAGGTGATTGAGTCCAGGTGAGCCTGATGACGCGCAGGTGCGTGTAACAATGGTGACAGGTGTGTGCCATAACGAGCAGCCTGGTGACCGAGAGGCCGGAGAGGGAGCACACGTGACATAACTAGAGATGCGCAATGTCTTCATACTTGATCTGGGGAAACACTGGGGAAGTGCTTAGGCTCTCGATGAAGAGGGAAGTTTGTCTGGCTCAGTAAAGCCTCAAACATAAATTGTCTGCAACAGTGAAATGGGCTACATCTCACGTAAATTAACGAGGAGGCGGAACACACCTCAATTCAAACTGTTGTTAGAAAATAAAACTAACAACAGTTTGTAGAAATCGGCAAGTTGAAACATAACCGATAGATAATTAGCAGGTTTGAGGGTAGCGCAGGTTAACTGTCTTGTTGCGTTACAGTGTAGTTTACCAATTAAATGGTCTGACGGAGATGTGGACATACTCGGTATACAAATCCCAATAGAAAGAAATGATCTCACTCCAATACATTTTTTATAGAAAGTTAGCAAAAATAGATAAGATCTTGCTACCATGGAAAGGAAAATACCTGTCTATTTGTGGAAAATCACCCTGATTAACTCCTTAGTTATATCACATATCACTCTTTAGTTCTATCACATATCACTCTTTAGTTATATCACATATCACTCTTTAGTTCTATCACATATCACTCTTTAGTTATATCACATATCACTCTTTAGTTATATCACATATCACTCTTTAGTTATATCACATATTACTCTTTAGTTATATCACATATCACTCTTTAGTTATATCACATATCACTCTTTAGTTATATCACATATCACTCTTTAGTTATATCACATATCACTCTTTAGTTATATCACATATCACTCTTTAGTTATATCACATATCACTCTTTAGTTATATCACATATCACTCTTTAGTTATATCACATATCACTCTTTAGTTATATCACATATCACTCTTTAGTTATATCACATATCACTCTTTAGTTATATCACATATTTACCTATTTGCTTATGGTTTTGCCTACAACCAGTGACCTGCTTTTTAAATTATATGAAGAAAAAAAATGCAATTTTATTTGGAATGGCAAACCAGACAACATTAAAAGGGCCTATTTATATAACGAACATGAATGAATTCAGTGGGCAGAAATTATTAGATATTAAAGCATTAGACCTCTCACTATAGGCATCAGTTATACAAAAGTTATACTTAAATCCAAACCATTTCTCTAGTAAATTGGTAGGAATGTCTCATCCTATGTTCAAGAATGGCCTTCTTCCCTTTATTCAGATTACACCTGCTCACTTTCGGTTGTTTGAAAAGGAAATAATCTCCAAAATATCGTTATTTTTAAAACAAGCTTGAAAGTTGGTTGCAATTTCAGTTTAATCCACCTGAAAAGACATAACAAATAATACAACAAAAATGTGGGTTAAACTCAAATATACTAATTGATTAAAAAAAAACGTATTTTTCGAGGGAAATGCTAAAAAAAAAATTAAAAAATTGTGAATTATATCATAAATAGGACTGGTGGAGTTATGTCACACATGCACCTAACACAGATATATGGAAGTGTCTGCTTTACCCAAAATTACAACCAAATAATTGCAGCATTACCACAAAAATGGAAGAGGCAAGTAGAAGTGGAAAAAAGTAAGGAACTTGTATGTCGGCCCTGTATTAAAGAACATAAATGGTTAAAGAAAAGTGTGATAAATAAAAACATATACCAATTTCATTTAAGGACCAAAAAACTGACAGTGGTGCCATTTAAATTGCAAAATAGTTAGGAAGAGATTTTTGATGTACCCATTCCATGGCACGTTTTCTGAATTAATATGCAAAACAACGCTGGATTCAAAACGTCCAATTTTTCAATTGAAATTACTATACAAAATTCTTGTAACCAATAGAATGTTATATATATGGGGGATACAATCTTCCCAGCTCTGCAGATTCTGCTGTGAGGAGGCAGAGTCACTAGATCATTTATTTTGGTATTGTCCATAGGTAGCTTGTTTTTGGTCACCGGTCCAGGAATGGCTGAAGAATTGCAACATTTGCCTAGAACTAACACTGCAGATAGCAATACTGGGTGATTTGAAAAGCCATAGCCAATCAATCAATAATATAATAATTATTTTAGCAAAAATGTTTATTTTTAATCTACAATCTGTAGAAGCTATGATAATAGAAAGGTTCAGTACTTTTGTCAAGCGTCACAGCACAGTTGAAAAAGATATGGCAAATAGAAATCCAAAATGGATGGTGTTGAGAGAAAGATGGGAGGGGTTGAATGGAGCTGAAGGGTGGAACTAATAACAATATAACCAATGTAGAACATACAGGGTCTGTAAAATGTATATAGGTTCAGAAACTTTGTGAAATAGCACAGAAATAGAGGAAAGACTAAAAACAACCAAAATATAACTATTGTAAAATAGATTGTGTCTGTAAAATGTGTATATGATGTAGGTAGAAGCCTAAGTCTTATTGTTAATTAGTTTACTCCAATTGGGGGAAAGGTGGTAGGGTTTGTGGGGAATAATAAAGGTATATTCTAAAAAACAAGTTGGTGTATATAGGTATGTGTATGTATGTGTATATGTATGCATATGTGTATGTATATATTTACAAAAAAATATATATGGGTGATAAATATTTAAATATTTATTTTTATTTTTTTTAACTATCCTGTTGCATAACAATCCCATTTTGGAAAAGTGAGTGCATTCTGACATCACTCGCACACAAAAAAAGTCACACTGGTGTGACCGTTAGAGATATTTGGAGCTCACACGTGAAAAGGTTAAGAGTTGAATCCTTGAAATTAGCACTTCGGCACGCTCTCGCTAATACTAGACGATTCAAACAAACTTTTCAGTGCACCATTAGCTTTCAAATGGTATTCATCACTTATTCACCAGCATCAACATTCCACCCTGTGCACTCCCATAGTCTACATTCAGACTTCACAGCTCTACTACAAGAGCCAATTCCCTCAAATTAGTACTTGTCTTTGCCAAAGAATGCTAACAGCATGCTAACACTGGTCAGTTCCAATTAGCACAACTTGTCATTTAGCAGGCTTCGGAATTGCATCAGAACATTGACATTTCACCCTGTGTGCAGCTTAAAGAGCTTGGGTGTGAAGCTAACACCACTCTCCGGGAGCAGATTCTTTGAAATTAGCACTTTGCCTCAGAATGCTAACAGCATGCTAACACTGGACAGATCCAAATAGCGCTAATTAGCCATGTTTCTGAGGTGGTCTCACTCATTTAAAGTCTGGTCTTGATTCAAAGCGACTCTTCCTGCCAAAACTTTCTTGACTTGCTATTATCAGCATTCCCCACGCAGCTCAATGGGATGAATAACCAAAGTAACAACAGCTGTCAAACGTGCGTTACCCTGGAAGCCACAGAGCTGGCAACAACAGATGCAGCCTCCCAAGCACAGCGAGGGGTACTGTACTGTAAAAAAACAACAAACGTGGAAAAGTATAAAAAGAGAGAACTCTGAGAAGACGTTCAGAGAGAGCTTGCGGCTTCAAACATGAATAAGGATATGAAAGAATGTTTCCCTTATTCACCGCTGCTTGTTTCGCTTTCGAGGAAGAGTGTAACCCAGTACATCGGAGGCACAGACGACATGCAGAGGATTGTGGGTAGAGTATAGAGATGCTTGGCTCAGAGGCTCCTGCTGAAATCATTCAGCTGCTCTTCTTTGCTGGATAACAGAGGATTTAGAGCGGAGACAAAGACAAACATATTGTTTCAACAGCCAAGCTCATTTTGGGGGGTGACAGCAGATGAGTTGACACACTAAGCTGCGTGTTGGAACACACAGAGCGGCAAGCTTATAGATACACGCACACACAAGCGGGAACACACACACACACACACACCACTCACGCACACAGGCCTTCTCAAATAAAACCCTCTATCCCACTTCTACTGTTGCCCCCTAAAGATAATCTGGTGCCTCCTGTCTACATATTAATCAATGTCAGAACTTCCATGAGAGCGGGGCTGGCTGTTGACAACATTGAATCTGTCCACCAATATGCTAACAATAGACCTGGAATTGGAGTACCATATCAGGTAGAATTCAACTGTTATTTTACTGGCCTTACTGAAAGACAACCATTCTCAACCCAGAGCCAGAGCTGAGTGACCAGATTCATGTTATGGCTCTACAGGCTACTGGTTTAACATGAAGCTTTGTGTGTGTGTGTGTGTGTGTGTGTGTGTGTAGTTTCAGACTCCCAACTGGCTACAGCATCATATTAAAAACTCCATTGGGGACTGCAAGAAATACAGAAGCTGTGGCAACCCCAGGAGACTACCTCAAGGAGAATCTGACCTCGCCGACAAGCATCAAATCAGATCCATCACTTCCCCAGCAGCTGAAAATGATGATGGAATGTATGAGGGCAAAAAGGGGAATATGGGTATAGGGGGAAGAGAGCTAAGCAAGATACATCTTATCATACTGAGCTGTCACTGTGATGACAACCGGCTTCTTCTAATGATGAAAGACACCTGCTGACAACTGAGGGAGGGGACTTAGCGTATGGTAGGGGTGTTAACGGTACATGTATTCTTACCGAACCGTTCGGTATTGGGGATTTCAATTCGGTCCGGCACTGTGAAAACTTTTTTTTTTACTAAATAAAAAAACACTAGGCCTATGCCTCTTGAATAAAACAGAGCAACAAAAAATGTCAAGCTATTCCATTAAAACAACTAGATTCTATGCGCACGTTGTAATCAAAATTAAAATCTTAATTGGCGCATTTCAAACTGTCATTTTGTGGTATGCAGCCGGGAACGACGGCGAGTGGTGGGGTCGATAAACCAGAATTGGAGAATCCTCCAGTTTGGGAACATTTTGGCTTTCCAGTAGATTACAACGGCAATGGACAGAGAGTTGTGGATAAAACGTTAACAATCGAGAATAGCCTATGCAGCTGCCAACACCTCAAATATGTCGAAACATTTACGCCGAGATCACTACAGTATACCGGAGCAAGACAGAAACGCAAATAAACAACAACCCAACATTGTCCCCCCCCTATACATTCAAGCAGCCCTTGGCAGCAGATTCTGACCTGGTCAAAGAAATGACAAGAGAGATAGGTAGGCTACGTTTATATTTTGCTTAATAACAGTGGCAGCCCATCACATTACCCCAGAGTGGGAGATGTACTGTGCTGCAGACATGCCCCCTTTACGAGAGTCACAAGTGTGCATCTGGCACCGCACTGAAGGAGGCAGTGTCATGGTGCGTTCGCAACCGAGATGGAAGTGGGAAATTAGCACATACGACTGGGAAAAATTCACCTGAACTGGCCTCCGACTGGTAATTACTAGTGGGAAAGTCGTCTATCGTCCTTAGCACCCACTTCTCCCACATGGCGCCTCTGACGTCACCTACTAAGGAAATAGGCCTCTATAACAGCATTTTCGGGCAGTTAAATGTAACAACAAAACATTCATGTGGTTTTTGAACTCTGTCATTTGTTTACCAGCAAGATAGCTATACTTTTAGTTTATGGTTGATGCAGCTTGTTGGCCATTCGCCAATCAGCGTTTCTCAATGAGTTCAAATCACATGAATGCATCCAACTGGTATATTCGACTGGTATTTGCGACTTCACAACTGGTAAATTCTCATGGTTACAAACGCAGCATCAGAGTGGAAACTTGAGAGGCTCAACATAACAATCCTGGCACAACAGACAATGCCAGGAACATTGTGAATGCTGAACATTGTGAATGGAATTTCATTTTCCCGATGTACCGAAACCAAACCGTAACCCCAAAACAACAATACGTACCGAACCGTAGGTTTGGTGAACCGTTACACCCCTAGTGTATAGATGCCATATCTTAATTTGATCATCCCATTGTTGCAGGAAATGTAAACTTGTAGTACATTAAAGGTTTAAAAAGGCTTCTAAAGTTTGTAATTTTCACTTTAAAATGTCAGACTTGATTTACCCTAACAAAAAATGTATCAACCCCTACAATAAATGACAATGAATTATAATCCACAAAACAATTCACATTTCCTGTTGCTGCAGGATTGTTTTCCTGCTGTGTGAAACTGGCTCAAATTAAGATATGGCATCTGTATGACAAAGACTTCAATTCGTCATTCCTGGTTGCTTCATCTTTCCTCATTTGCCCTTCTCTTCCCATTTCTCCTCTCCTATTCCCTCGCTAATGAGCCCCATTCACAAGAGAAGTATGGTTAGATGTGAAAATTACAGAAAAGAAAGCTAGTTTCAAACCGTCTCTCTCTCTCTCTCTCTCTCTCTCTCTCTCTCTCTCTCTCTCTCTCTCTCTCTCCTCTCCTCTCCTCTCCTCTCCTCTCCTCTCCCTCCAAGGTTATTCATGTATAAATCTGACAGAAATAAGTCCTGATTCATAGCTACAGTACAAGCCTCACAGTGTGTGCTGTAAAGTTCAGTGCTGTACAGACTCAGGAAATCAGACAGTGATGAGACATGTAAGGTGTATGCTAGCGCTGCTCTGCCACTTATGACACGTTTTACATAATGGCCCGTATCAGTCTGATTATGATGATAAGATTGATGAATATGGATTAGCGCGGTGCTATTTATGAGCTGCTGGGTGATAGTTCTCATTAACATGTAGGGAGAGCAGCCTTCTCTAATAATTCCTTCCAAAGATTGCCAAGGAACGAATGAGAGAGAGCTAAGTGATGGGATAGCAAGAGCTCTTGTTCTCCATGCATTGCTTTAACTAAAGTGTAAATATGATGGATGATAGTTCTACTGTGTTTTTGGGTTATAAACAAGCTTTCTGACCCATATGAAACTCAGACAGGGGAGAGCAAATACAAAAGGATACATACATATAACAACAATGTTCAGCACAAAGCTGTTTTCGCACAAACCTGAATTAGCCTGCATTAGCCTATGTAAACTGCTTCACTAGCCACCCGGCTAGCCATTGGCAACTGTGTCATTCCCGGTGCTGACAGCTGTCACTGGGCCAGCTGCTCTGCTGTCAACCCAATATCACCAGAAGATCACCAGCTCTGCAGGCTGTTAATCACCTGCCATAACCTCATTACAGCTCTATAGACACATGATACTGTCAAAGCTAAATTACAGAGCCATAGCCAAAACTGACCACAGACAAATCGCCCAGCTACAGCCAAAGCTAAATCACTCCACCACAGGTCCATGCCAGAGTCAGCAAAGACCACCAAAGCCAATATATCCCCCTTTGTTTTACAGAGCAAATGAACCTCAGTATCATCACTATAAACACCCCACAGTCTAATCAAAATGAATACAGAATACTGGTGAAGTCAAAATATCATATTCGCTCACTACAAGAAGATAACAAAATCGCTACAACTATCATATTCACTCAATGCAAAGCGAGCAATTCTTACAATTTCAAACCACTTACCACATCCCTATATCCGTGTCTTGCTCACACCATCCAGCGCCTCGCTGTGCATGTGAAGCAGCCTGTACAGTTTTTCCAGTTTAAATGTCATCTCGCTTCTCGTCAGTGGCTCCTCTACGGGGAGATAGGCCCTGTTACGTCTGCTCAGTGCTCCACTCCTGTCTCTCTCCTACACCAGCAGCTCTGCACAGTCACACAGTGAGGGACAGAGGGCTCATTCTGCTCCGCTCCGTTTCTTTAGTAAGGAGGATTATGATAAGAAGCAACGTCCTCCCGACAGACACACACACGTTCATCCAATAATAGGGGGGTGGGGGGGGGGGTGTTCGTACAGTAGGTGCGTGAACTAAAAATCTGTGTCCACATAGTCATAACCATACTGTCAACATGAATGACTTGACATATAAACACACACACACACACACACACACACACACACACACACACACAAATTATAGCACCATTCCCTGTAGCCGTGAATCCTGCATGATTGGCATTCATGGGCAAAGCTGCAGTAACACACTCAATTACCACTGTCATTACAGACCAAGAGGCCCGGGATCTTCCAAGGCCCTGCTCCTTTGTGTGATAATCCAGGGCCTTAATAAACCAGGTGGCCCAGGATGGGTGCAGGGTGGTGGGGGAGGCCTATTGGCGAGCCTCTGGTCTCAGTTTCAGGACCGGGCCAGAGAGGGCAGCTTTACAGCAATAATCCACTGTTTGTCTGACACCAGCCCTGATCCCTTAATCCACACGGCTGCCTAGCTAACCATCTCCAGCCCAGCCAGACTGATACCCCTCCGACACACACACTCAGTCACAAACACAGTCACAGTCACACACTCCACCCTGGGGTACAGACACCACTGTTGGGCTCAGCTGTGTGGCTGGGGTCTAGGGACTGGTGGTGTGTGTGTGGTTGTGTTTGTGTAAGCGTGTGTTTGTGTGTGACCATTAATGCATATACACTGTTAAAATAGATGTGATTTTACAATAACATTTCACAATAACGTACTGTATTCATGGTTTTATTGTGAATGGATTTTACAGCCACCTTGTGGCATTCTGCCAGCCAGCCACCAATTTTGAATTCAAGAGAAGTGAAGGCTTGGATTACTTAACGTTATAGGCTAACTTTACAGGCTTGCCACAAACCCCCTTCAAATACTGTATAGTTTTTTTGCAGACACGTTTCGGACAAGTTCTTTTATCAGGACTTAGCCTAGTTGACATATTTTTTTCACGTTTGATCATATGGGCGAGCTAGCTAGCCAGCCTGATGTTACAGCGGCTTGCTGTGTGTGTACCGTTAGCTAACTTAGCTAGCTAGTTAGCTAACGTTAGCTGCAAGAACAGCGCCTTTGGATAAAATGGTTGACTAGCAGTATTTGAGGATTGCATGTTTGTGATTGCAATGTTCTCTGCGGACGATGTTCGCCTAGCTGTGATGCGGTAGATGGGCTACTAGCGTAGGTTCAGCAGCGGACAGACTGGTACGTCTGCCCAGCCTGTCACCAAAGATAGTGTGGTGCTGTCACCTAGGGAGCTACCCGGAGCAAGGAACGTCAACCTATCTGGGAATGGCCTATGTATGAGTAGCATCAACCTATCTGGGAATGGCCTATGTATGAGTAGCATCAACCTATCTGGGAATGGCCTATGTATGAGTAGCATCAACCAATGGTGATCAAAATAAATGTATTTTCTGTGAACTATTTTTTCTGTAACTGTTCTCACGACTACTAGTTTTAAGCACCTCATGTTCTTCTCCAGTGAGATCACATTTCACCCCTTGACCATTGAAGCCGACAGACATTAAAATGTTAGAGAAGCCAGCCTTACTGTGCAACTATTAATAGTATATCAGTTCAAATATATATAGCTAACAGTACAATCCGTTTTACTGCAAAATTCTCACACTAAAAGCTATTTAGTTGCACAAAGCAGAGCTAACTTGGTAAATTGGCTAACTGAGCTGAGCTTGTGATAAATTAGTATATTTTGGCTTTATTTGAATGGTTGTGGCTATCAAAAAGGTGTAATATAGTTAGCTAACGCACTTTTGCACATAGCGCTGCAATACTTAACGTTATAGGCTAACTTTACAGGCTTGCCACAAACCCCCTTCAAATACTGTATAGTTTTTTTGCAGACACGTTTCGGACAAGTTCTTTTATCAGGACTTAGCCTAGTTGACATATTTTTTTCACGTTTGATCATATGGGCGAGCTAGCTAGCCAGCCTGATGTTACAGCGGCTTGCTGTGTGTGTACCGTTAGCTAACTTAGCTAGCTAGTTAGCTAACGTTAGCTGCAAGAACAGCGCCTTTGGATAAAATGGTTGACTAGCAGTATTTGAGGATTGCATGTTTGTGATTGCAATGTTCTCTGCGGACGATGTTCGCCTAGCTGTGATGCGGTAGATGGGCTACTAGCGTAGGTTCAGCAGGGGACAGACTGGTACGTCTGCCCAGCCTGTCACCAAAGATAGTGTGGTGCTGTCACCTAGGGAGCTACCCGGAGCAAGGAACGTCAACCTATCTGGGAATGGCCTATGTATGAGTAGCATCAACCTATCTGGGAATGGCCTATGTATGAGTAGCATCAACCTATCTGGGAATGGCCTATGTATGAGTAGCATCAACCAATGGTGATCAAAATAAATGTATTTTCTGTGAACTATTTTTTCTGTAACTGTTCTCACGACTACTAGTTTTAAGCACCTCATGTTCTTCTCCGGTGAGATCACATTTCACCCCTTGACCATTGAAGCCGACAGACATTAAAATGTTAGAGAAGCCAGCCTTACTGTGCAACTATTAATAGTATATCAGTTCAAATATATATAGCTAACAGTACAATCCGTTTTACTGCAAAATTCTCACACTAAAAGCTATTTAGTTGCACAAAGCAGAGCTAACTTGGTAAATTGGCTAACTGAGCTGAGCTTGTGATAAATTAGTATATTTTGGCTTTATTTGAATGGTTGTGGCTATCAAAAAGGTGTAATATAGTTAGCTAACGCACTTTTGCACATAGCGCTGCAATGCACAATTGACCTTAATTTAGCCCCCAAAAAAACATAATAAATCCAGGTCAACTGTAACATGAATACCATTGTAAAGAAACAATTTCTCCCCTTTCCAGCAAAATCAATGACGACACCTTCATGCTGCCCGTCTCTGCATGATTGAAGAAGGCAATGAGCTCCGTCGGGACTTTTTAAAAATGGCGGGTGGGGAAGCGCCATCTGTCCAACTTATCACCTCCAAAATGTAAATGAAAGACTATTAAAGAGCACAATTAGCAGTGTATCGGGGTCGTGTTTCGGAGGACGCATGGCCCTCACCTCTCCTGAGTCCGTACGGGAGTTGCAGCGATGGGACAAGAATGTAACTACCAATTGTGGAGAGAAAGGGGTAAAACAATTTTTTATATATATTTTTTTTTTTTTAAGTATTAGAAATAAATTTCCCATTTCGAGGTTGTGACAACAAGTCCACCGTTATGTCAAGAATTGCATCCCCTGTTTCTGGGAAACAAAAAAACTATTGTGTAGAACATCGACAGTTGAAGTCGGAAGTTTACATACATCTTAGCCAAGTACATTTAAACTCAGTTTTTCACAATTCCTGACATTTAATCTAAGTAAAAAGTCCCTGTCTTAGGTCAGTTAGGATCACCACTTTATTTTAAGAACGTGAAATGCCTGAATAATAGCAAAGAGAATAGTTTATTTCAGCTTTTATTTCTTTCATCACATTCCCAGTGGTTCAAACGTTTACATACACACAATTAGTATTTGGTAGCATTGCCTTTAAATTGTTTAACTTGGGTCAAATGTTTCAGGTAGCCTTTCACAAGCTTCCCACAATAAGTTGGGTGAATTTTGGCCCATTCCTCCTGACAGAGTTGGAGTAACTGAGTCAGGTTTGTAGGCCTCCTTGCTCGCACACGCTTTTTCAGTTCTGCTCACAAATATTCTATAGGATTGAGGCCAGGGCTTTGTGATGGCCACTCCCTTACCTTGACTTTATTGTCCTTTTTGCCACAACTTTGGAAGTATGCTTGGGGTCATTGTCCATTTGGAAGACCCATTGCGACCAAGCTTTAACTTCCTGACTGATGTCTTGAGATGTTGCTTCAATATATCCACAGTTTTTCCTACCTCATCTACCCCATCTATTTTGTGAAGTGCACCAGTTCCTCCTGCAGCAAAGCACCCCCACAACATGATGCTGCCACCCCGGTGTTTCACGGTTGGATGGTGTTCTTTGGCTTGCAAGCATCCCCCTTTTTCATCCAAACATAACGATGGTCATTATGACCAAACAGTTATATTTTTGATTCATCAGGCCAGAGGACAAAAAGTACAATATTTGTCCCCATGTGCAGTTACAAACCGTAGTCTGGTTATTTTATGGCGGTTTTGGAGCAGTGGCTTCTTCCTTGCTGAGCGGCCTTTCAGGTTACGGCGATACAGTATAGGACTCGTTTTACTGTGGATATAGATACTTTTGTACCTGTTTTGTCACGAATCCCGTTTCCTGAGTCTGTTTTTTGCCTATGTTATGTCCTGGAGTGTTTTTTTCCGGCGTCCTGGAACGCACCCTGTCTGGTTGCCGGGCAATGTAGCCAGTTGGGGTTTCTGATTACCCGCACCTGTATCCCATCAGCTATCTGCACACCTGGTCCTGGTCATCATCTCTCCTCTTCATAAGCCCGGACCTGACATCCATTCCCTGCCGGATCGTTAGCCATGAACAGTATGTTGTGCCAGAGTATCAGCCTCAAGTTGGATAGAATTTGTTTTGTTGTTTGTTACGTATTGCTTGCCTTAAACTTACCTCCGTTTGTTTTGTCTTCAGTTACTCACCCGGATCATTTACCCCATTCCCGCCTGGTCGTCGGAGGATTCCGCTTCCCCATTGGATACACCTATTTACTCCCATCAACTCACCACCGCTGCCCGCTACGCCACCTGGATATATCTAACCATTCACTTTCACTTGTAAATAAATACTCACCTTCTTCCTACTCTCCTTGTCCTGGTCTGCTTCTGGGTTCGATTTTGAAGAATCGTGACATGTTTCCTCCAGCATCTTCACAAGGTCCTTTGCTGTTGTTCTGGGATTGATTTGCACTTTTCGCACCAAAGTACGTTCATCTCTAGGAGACAGAATGCGTCTCCTTCCTGAGTGGTATGACAGCTGCGTGGTCCCATGGTGTTTATACTTGTGTACTATTGTTTGTACAGATGAGCATGGAACCTTCAGGCATTTGGAAATTGCTCCCAAGGATGAACCAGACTTGTGGAGGTCTACAATTTTTTGAGGTCTTGGTTGATTTCTGTAGTTTTCCTCATGATGTCAAGCAAAGAGACACTGAGTTCAAAGGTAGGCCTTGAAATAAATCCACAGGTACACCTCCAATTGGCTCAAATGTTGTCAATTAGCCTATCAGATGCTTCTAAAGCCATGACATCATTTTCTGGAATTTTCCAAGCTGTTTAACGGCACAGTCAACTGTATGTAGTGTATGTAAACTTATGACTCACTGGAATTGTGACACAGTGAATTATAAGTGAAATAATCTGTAAACAATTGTTGGAAAAATGACTTGTGTCACGCACAAAGTAGATGTCCTAACCGACTTGCCAAAACTATAGTTTGTTAACAAGAAATTTGTGGAGTGGTTGAAAAACGAGTTTTAATGACTCCAACCTAAATGTATGTAAACTTCTGACTTCAACTGTAGAGGACTTTGTGCTGGACTAACACGTTGCAGCTGAACCTTTGGGTCAGGCCAGTGTGCCTATGACATCCGATAGTTTAGATGAGCCGGAAGAGCTTTTTTGCTGTGAAGATCTTTTTTATAAAAACATTACACGTTTTTATTTGAAACTGCAAGATAACCTATTGTTGCCTGCAAATACTATTCACACTTGAGTTTCAACATGTATATGATATTAGCATGACACATTTACTTAAGAAACTAAGTGATAAGAGGACTGGCCTTGGAATCCCAGAGGCCACTATAAGAGGAATTATAGATTACATAAAGACGATCTCCTTAAGGCCTGCAACAATGGAGTTTTAACGCACAGACCAAATGCAGAAGACTGCTTTTAAAAATAATGTATATTATGTTGATCCTGTGCCTCTGTTCCTGGGTAATTATGATAATGTTAAAGTATGTTTTTCCCAGTATGTACCTGTACAACAGACAATAGCTGCACTTACACGTGAGTCTGTATGTGAGCAGCATGCTGCAACACATGCCCAACCCTCAACAGAGAATGGTTTTCATGATGTAAGGGATGGGAAGGGAGTTCAGGGGAATCCATTGTTTAAAATTGAGCCGTCGTCTGTTTTTCTGATACTCTAACCGGATTCATTTTAAGTTGTCAATCCACTTGGTTCCAGATTTTAGATTTTTTTTTTTTTTGCAGTTTACATTACACTGACATATTTTGCCACACAACAGATCAGCTATAGATCATATGCAGGTTGTTCACCTGTGTAGAGAGCAGAATGTAAAATATTTTGGCCTAGACAAAGTATTTGACCCTCTCATCAAAGATATGAAAGCTCTAAGAGAGTAGCATTAAGATAGGTGATGGGAGAGTTCTAAAAAGGTACTTTTACAAGACAATTTATGATTTCATTGCATTGGGGGTTTCTGGAGAACTTTCAGTAAGAACATTCATTTCTGTCACTACTGTGATATTGATAGAAAAATGTTCAGAACTTACCACACTTGTGTGGCATAGCAAGAACCGTACAGTCATATCAAACCCATTTGCAGGGTTTAGCTGCAACAGATTCGGTGTGTGGTGTCAAATCGACTCGCCTTTTAATCTGCTAGCCGACTTCCATGTTTGCCAGCCTGGCCTGCCACCATGTCTAGGGCATGACCTGTTCGAGAGCATCGTTTCCTATGATCTTGCTGTGTTTATTGCGCAGTTAGTTCAGGAGAAACATTTGACTTATCAGGGAAACGATGCCGACGACAACCTTCAGACATCTCTCCTCGTAGTGAAAGGCTCAGTGGACATGCAGTGTAAAATTGGTGCATTCTCAGATTGCTACCTCTCCTGTCACAGCAGGTCAGGTGGCTTATATTTCTCAGATTGCCACCTCTCCTGTCACAGCAGGTCAGGTGGCTTATCTTTCTCAGATTGCTACCTCTCCTGTCACAGCAGGTCAGGTGGCTTATCTTCTCATTGATGAGTACATCCCCTTTAGGAGAGAGCTTTTTCCTGGCCATGCCCTGAAACCAAAACATCACTACCTATGTCCCTTTCCAGAGCTCATTTCCCACTTTGGTCCACTTGTTCGCCTTTGGACTTTAAGCAATGTGCCAGAAAGTTCCACAACTTTAAAAACCTGTGTAAAACACTTGTAGAGCGACACCAGCTTCTCCAGACCTACTTAAGTGCATGCAACCTGTGACCACAATGTATATAAGTAGAAAAGAGGACTGAGTTCTACGTGAATGACAACAATGACAAAATGAAGGAATCTGTTGCCAGTTTCGATTTCGAGTCAAAGGCTACAAATCAAGTGACCGTTAAGGGTACTTTGTTCAAAAAGGGCATGTTTGTTTTGCTTGGGAAAGATGAAGAACTACATGTTGGCAGGATTAAGCTGATCATAGTTAACCATGATTGTGTTTATTTTGTTCTCAGAGAAACACATATTTGTGCAATTAAGGGATATCGGTGTCTATTGCTTATTAGGAACAACCCAAGAGCACTATGTTTACATTAAGCAAGAGGATTTGCTGGATTATTATCCTCTACCAGATTATTACATATGTGGCATGCCAGTAATCATTCTTCATCACTCCTTTGCAGAAACCTTCTAAGAAGAGAGATGACTCTAATCATACCTGAACCATAGAGGGTGACTGAGGGGAGAAGACGGTGCGGTATGCATTTTTAAGATGGGCTGCTTGGTGGTTTAATATTGGTGCTGGAATTAGGTGAATATCAGTGACGATTTCTCCTATCTATTTTGTAGAACAATGAATTTACAGGAAATCTAAGAAGCAATTCTGTCATCTCTTCCGGGTCTCCCTTATGAAACATTGCTCCACGACTGGAGGGCATACAAGGGCTTGGTGTGGAGAGCGAGAATGATCTGCAGTTTGTGATAGAAGACAAACTTGCAAACATCCTCCGACCAATTCAGTGCAGAAGACTGAGCGTCTGGAAAATTGAAGGTAAAGTACATGCAGTATAAAGAGATGATAGACCTCAACTGTCACTCACTCGCTCCCATTGTGCTGGCTGGCGCATAGGGCATCAACAAGGGTCTTCCACTGTTGTCTGTCCTGGGAAGTCTTCTCTATTGTGCCCCATTTAAGATGATGTTGCTGGAGCTCTGCCTCTACTTTTATACGCCATGGTGTTTTAGATTGTCTTCAAGTGTGCAGGGAAGTGTGCCACTCTGGTTGCGGAGGTTCCATTTCCTGATCCACCTCCAGCGCCTTTGCTTGATCATTGACATGCCATCCTGTTTTGCCAGTTTGAGGTCTTGATTAGATATGATCTTAGACCAGTAGATGTAATATGTATTTTACAAAGAAGGCTGTATGAAAGGCAGATCATTTATTTTGGTTGTGTTTGGTCACCCTCCAGTATTCTGATCCATATAGAACAGTTAGTGCACAGGACAGATAGTACACAGTTTTGTTTTGGTCTTTGACTTGTATTGTCCTGCCTTCTATATTCTATTGAGCCACATAATATACCTCAGACATGTAAATGAAAAGGTGTTCTGATAAAGTCGCTGGTTGTACAATGTTATGTAAAAATAATAATAATATTGCAGCAATCTAGTGCTAATTTCAACGTTCAGTTACTATCGGGCAAAACACAACCTAAAACACAACCAAATGCAAATGAATCCAACAAGTTTGTAGAGTCACAAGCTTGATGTAGTAATTGTGTGAAAAACATATGAGACCACATACTCAACTTTAGACTACTTTAATACCCTATATGTGCATTTGTCAAAATACTTATGATATCTTCAAAGAGCGGCACTAGGTACATAAAGTGCTTTCATTTCTAAATGGTAAAAAAATACCCTCAAGTAAAAGGTGACATTCTGTACTGTTGGCTCATATGAAACATTTCATCTTAAACTGTAGAAGCCAGAAATTATAATAGCTTCACCTTCCATATACATACTGATATGTTGGACTAATGATGACTGCTACTCCTCACCCCTCTTTTCCCAAGCACTCCGAGCACCTCAAACATGTTGCCTTTAACCCCACTCCTCAGTAGACCACGGCCTACAAATTTTTAGAGTCAACAGGGACAGGATGCCAGCTGGAATCCGTACAGCGGTGGTACAAGACACAAGACAATCAGCAGGAGACAGAAGAGTGATGGTAAGATTGGTCGTAAATCAAATCCGCCGGCACAATCTTAATCTGTCCAGAGCAATATGTCACAACGTTGTAAGGAGTATCACTCGAGAGAACCCCAGAGGTTTTACTGATGTCTACCAGGATGGAGAGGCCACTTCTAAACTAGAGTAGAACATGTAAACCGGGATAACTGTCGAGGTGGCGAAAAGAGAGAAACTCTCACACTCTAAATCGGCAGAAGGAAGAAACACGTAAAGAGCCCTAGTGGACCAGTACGGATGCGTTAGGTGCAGCCTGAAGGCCTCCCCCCAACTGAAACAGAGGAGACCTTGGAAGACCTGAAGAGAGAGATGGCACAAGAAGGGATGGGAGGAGATACAGTTGAAGTCGGAAGTTTACATACACCTTAGCCAAAGACATTTAAACTCTGTTCTCCACAATTCCTGACATTTAATCCTAGCAAAAATTCCCTGTCTTAGTTCAGCTAGGGTCACCACTTTATTTTAAGAATGTGAATGTCAGAATGATAGTAGAGAGAAGGATTTCAGCTTGTATTTCTTTCATCACATTCCCAGTGGGTCAGAAGTTTACATACAGTCAATTTATATTTGGTAGCATTGCCTTTAAATTGTTTAACTTGGGTCAAACGTTTCGAGTAGCCTTCAACAAGCTTCCCACAATAAGTTGGGTCAATTTTGGCCCATTCCTCCTGACAGAGCTGGTGTAACTGAGTCCGGTTTGTAGGCCTCCTTGCTCGCGATGGCTGTTTCAGTTCTGCCCACAAATGTTCAATAGGATTGAGGTCAGGGCTTTGTGATGGCCACTCCAATTCCTTGACTTTGTTGTCCTTAAGCCATTTTGCCACAACTTTGGAAGTTTTCTTGGGGTCATTGTCCATTTGGAAGACCCATTTGCGACCAAGCTTTAACTTCCTGACTGATGTCTTGAGATGTTGCTTCAATATATCCACATATTTTTCCTACCTCATGATGCCATCTATTTTGTGAAGTGCATCAGTCCCTCCTGAGGCAAAGCAGTTGAAGTGTACCTATGATGAAAATTACAACATGATACTGCCACCCCTGTGCTTCACGGTTGGGATGGTGTTCTTCGGCTTGCAAGCCTCCCCCTTTTTCCTCCAAACATAACGATGGTCATTATGGCCAAACAGTTAAATTTTTGTTTCATCAGACCAGAGGACATTTCTCAAAAAAGTACGATCTTTGTCCTCATGTGCAGTTGCAAACCGTAGTCTGGCTTTTTTTATGGCGGTTTTGGAGCTGTGGTTTCTTCCTTGCTGAGCAGCCTTTCAGGTTATGTCGATATACCCGTTTTACTGTGGATATAGATACTTTTGTACCGGTTTCCTCCAGCATCTTCACAAGGTCCTTTTCTGTTGTTCTGGGATTGATTTGCACTTTTCGCACCAAAGTACGTTCATCTCTAGGAGACAGAACGCGTCTCCTTCCTGAGCGGTATGACGGCAGCGTGGTCCCATGGTGTTTATACTTGCGTACTATTGTTTGTACAGATGAACATGGTACCTTCAGGCGTTTGGAAATTGCTCCCAAGGATGAACCAGACTTGTGGAGGTCTACAATTTTTGGAGGCTGATTTCTTTTGATTTTCCCATGATGTCAAGCAGATGCACTCAGTTTGAAGATAGGCCTTAAAATACATCCATATGTACACCTCCAATTGACTCAAATTATGTCAATTGGCCTATCGGAAACTTCTAGAGCCATGACATAATTTTCTGAAATTGTTTAGAGGCACAGTCAACTTAGTATATGTAAACTTCTGACCCACTGGAATTGTGATACAGTGAATTATAAGTGAAATAATCTATCTGTAAACAATTGTTGAAACAATTACTTGTGTCATGCACAAAGTAGATGTCTTAACCGACTAGCCCAAACTATAGTTTGTTAACAAGACATTTGTGGAGTGGTTGGAAAATGAGTTGTAATGACTTGAACATAAGTGTATGTAAACTTCCGACTTCAACTGTACTTGAGAAGACATACATACTACCGTGGCGCTACCTGAATAGGAACCCTCCACCTTCCATATCAGATGTCATGGAAGGATGGCCATTTCTGTTCTCACAGAAGGGCCTATACTCCCACTTCCATCTCTTAATCGACATTCCCTAGCTGATGAAGCTGCCGGAGGCCAATGATATGAGAAGCCAGACAATCCTAAAGTTCTGTCAAGTCAACAAAACCAAACCAGGGCTTCAAGAAGACTTGTCTGCCTTTCAAGAAAACGAGAACACTAACAAGGCCATCTGCATCATGCTCGTCATTCTGGATTACTTTAAAGAACCTAAGGAGGGCATCTTCCTTCAGGCTGATGTAAGTTCTCACTCAAACACACACACACACACACACAACTGAGTTGTAATATACTGTAGTTTACTGTATTATTTTCCAGCCGTCTGCCACAGCTGCTGACAACCAAAGATCTGTTCCCTTACAAGGTACTGTATAGACCTCCTTTCATTACAGTCGTTGAAGTTTGCTATGTAAAGGAAGTCAGGTCGTGGGATTGAGCATGTGATTGTGTTGGGCACTAACTATTTTTGGGGGAGGGGAGAGGTGGTTGCTGGAAAAAGGTATATATTGAAAAGATGATCCCCTAACATTATGTTGATCTACAGTATTTCAGGAGAGAAGTTGACGAAACCCACAGCATGGATGCTGTCCATTGAAGGACAGGTGGTGATGGGGCCACATACCAACTTTGTGAACGGGATGGCTGCACTCTTCACAAGCTACTACAACTTCAATGTGCAGTATCTGGAGGAGGCCTCATGCACACTTGAGTTTGTTCAAATGTAATCGAAAACTCAAGCAAACTCATTTAGGTCTGGCTTACACAGGCAGGTCAGCTCTTCTGACAATTATTGGGCAAATGATAAGAATTGGACTGCCTGTGTAAATGCCTTATATGTAGCTGTAGACAGCATGCTGGAACTCCTATTCACTAACTTGCAGATAGTGGAGTTTAGTACTGTGATTCAGAAGTTGGCTGGATTTGTAAAGCAGTGTACCCTGGGTGTATGGTGATAATATGTGATGTATGGTTTAGGGAATTATGGTTGTTGCTCCACTTTGCTCTCTGATAGGCCACACAGACATTATTTCCATATATTAATTACACCTACCCAGGCCTCTTAAAACTACGACCTCTACCTAGAGGCTGTTTCTGATGGTGCCTCTGATGAAGGCACATAACACACATGGTTTGTTTACTTGGAAAAGTTACAGCTATTCAATTGTTCTCTCTCTCTCTCTCTCTCTCTGTCTTATTGTTTTTAGAGGCTTCCTGGGCATCAACCCACAGGAAGGCTCCAAGGCGGCTTTTAGGAAGGTGATGAGCAGAAAGTCTGGAAAAGTTGTGGAGAAAAAACGTGGCACAATTAATCCACTGTTAACCCTTTTGAAGAAGACGATACTGTGAAACAATGGGAATGTAGTCACGGAAAAGTTGGTGCCGGAGCTGTCAGTTCCGGCACCACATTTGTTTAACGACCATAGTTCCTGTTCCTCTATTAGGTTTGTACTTATTTTCCACCATAATTTGCAAATAAATTCATTAAAAATCCTACAATGTGATTTTCTGGATTTTTTTTCACATTTTGTCTGTCATAGTTGAAGTGTACCTATGATGAAAATTACAGGCCTCTCATCTTTTTAAGTGGGAGAACTTGCACAATTGGTGGCTGACTAAATACTTTTTTCCCCCACTGTAGCTCGCCCTCCAATTGGAAAATCTGACCATAACTATCCTCCTGATTCCTACTTACAAGCAAAAACTAAATCAGGAAGTACCAGTGACTCGCTCAATATGAAAGTGGTCAGATGATGCAGATGGTAAGCTACAGGACTATTTTCTAGGACAGACTGGAAAATGTTCCGGCATTCTTCCGATGGCATTGAGTACACAACATCAGTCAATGGATTGATCAATAAGTGTATCGATAACATCGTCCCCACAGTGGCAGTATGTACAGTTGAAGTCGGAAGCTTACATACACTTAGGTTGGAGTCATTAAAACTCGTTTTTTAACCACTCCACAAATTTCTTGTTAACAAACTATAGTTTTGGCAGGTCGGTTAGGACATCTACTTTGTGCAAGACACAAGTAATTTTTCCAACAAATGTTTACAGACAGATTATTTCACTTATAATTCACTGTATCACAATTCCAGTGGGTCAGAAGTTTACATATACTAAGTTGACTGTGCCTTTAAACAGCTTGGAAAATTCCAGAAAATTATGTCATGGCTTTAGAAGTTTCTGATAGGCTAATTGACATCATTTGAGTCCATTGAAGGTGTACCTGTGGATGTATTTCAAGGCCTACCATCAAACTCAGTGCCTCTTTGCTTGACATCATGAGAAAATCAAAAGAAAGCAGCCAAGACCTCAGAAAATAAATTGTATACCTCCACAAGTCTGGTTCATCCTTGGGAGAAATTTCCAAACACCTGAAGGTACCGGGTTCATCTGTACAAACAATAGTACGCAAGTATAAACATCATGGGACCACGCAGCCGTCATACCGCTCAGGAAGGAGACGTGTTCTGTCTCCTAGAGATGAACGTACTTTGGTGCGAAAAGTGCAAATCAACCACATAACAACAGTAAAGTACCTTGTGAAGATGCTGGAGGAAACAGGTACAAAAGTATCTATATCCACAGTAAAACGGGTCCTATATCGACGTAACCCGAAAGGCCGCTCGCAAGAAGGAAGCCACTGCTCCTGAACCGCCATAAAAAAAGCCAGACTATGGTTTGCAACTGCACATGGGGACAAAGATCATACTTTTTGGAGAAATGTCCTCTGGTCTGATGAAACAAAAATAGAACTGTTTGGCCATAATGACCATCGTTATGTTTGGAGGAAAAAGGGGGAGGCTTGCAAGCCGAAGTGCACCATCCCAACAGTGAAGCACGGGGTTGGCAGCATCATGTTGTGGGAATGCTTTTCTGCAGGAGGGACTGATGCATTTCACAAAACTTACTTATTGTGGGAAGCTTGTGGAAGGCTCCCCGAAACGTTTGACCCAAGTTACAAAATTTAAAGGCAATGCTACCAAATCCTAATTGAGTGTATGTAAACTTCTGACCCATAAAGTGGTGATCCTAACTGACCTAAAACAGGGAATTTTTACTAGGATTAAATGTCAGGAATTGTGAAAAGCTGAGTTTAAATGTATTTGGCTAAGGTGTATGTAAACTTCCGACTTCAACTGGCAACATCTGCATAGAGCTAAAGGGTAGAGCTGCCGCTTTCAAGGAGCGGGATTCTAACCTGGATGCTTATAAGAAATCCCGCTACGCCCTCCAACGAACCATCAAACAGGACTAAGATTGAATCGTACTACACCAGCTCCGACGCTCGTCGGATGTGGCAGGGCTTGCAAACTATTACGGGCTGCAAAGGGAAGTAGAGCCGCGAGCTGCCCAGTGACACGAACCTACCAGACGAGCTAAATGACTTCTATGCTCGCTTCGAAGCAAGCATCACTGAAGCATGCATGAGAGCATCAGCTGTTCTGAACGACTGTGTGATCACGCTCTCCGTAGCTGATGTGAGTAAGACCTTTAACCAGGTCAACATTCACAAGGCTGCAGGGCTTCTATCCTCAAGCTATAAGACTCCTGAACAGCTGACTACCCGGACGATTTGCATTGTCGTCATTGTCGGTAGCTGCTGCTATTCTCTGTTTATTATCTATGCATAGTGACTTTACCTCTACCTACATGTACATACTACCTCGACTAACCTGTGCCCTTGCACTGGTACCCCCTGTATATAGCCTCACTACTGTTATTTTATTGTTGCTCTTTAATTATTATTATGTTTATTATTATTTATTTTTTTACTTCAGTTTATTTTAGTAAATACTTTCTTAACACTTATTTTTCTTAAAACTGCATTGGTGGTTAAGGGCTTGTAAGTAAGCATTTCACTGTAAGGTCTACCTACACCTGTTGTATTTGATTTGATTTTGATTCTACCTTCCAAAAATACCTAATATTTTGTGACAACTGACGTGACCTCTCCTCAAGTGTCGAACTTAGCTTGGAACTGTGACAGTCATTGATCTACAAGTAATTTTTGCGTGCCAAAAAAACCCCAGGTAATATCAGTAGCATCATCAAACTGCGCGCAGCTTCACACGCTGACCAACGAGAGGTATAGATAGGCCTATTCCTGATCTCACACATATGCACGTCACCTTCAGCATTCAAATCTTTGTAAAATTGCTTGCGCAATATCAGGCTTTATTCATTGAGTGACAACCTATGTCGTTTGCTAGGTTATTTATTGTTATCAAATGCGATGTTGATAATGGTGTTTTTACTGGGAAAAAAGTAGCCTAAGCTACTGCCGGAGACCCCTCTCATCTGGCTTTACCTGCTGATTGGGGCTTCAATTCTATTTAATTTGATTGTTCAGGTTAACCATCAGCCATAGTTTTGGTAGTTTTACCTCAGTACTGCATTACCATATGTTCACAGAATGTTGTGAAGTGTGTCAAAAATCTGCATTAGTATTTCAATGCACACACACTCACGCACGCTCAGGAATTAGATGGTTAATACACCTTTGTCACATGTTTATAATGGATATTATATTTGTTATTCAGTTTAACACTGTCTCGATCTCTTTCGAATTGCATCATTGTTTACAGTCTTCTAAAAGTTTAGTTTAGAGATGCTAATGAAAAAATACACATTTTCAACAAGATGGTAAATAAATGTGTAAATTTCATTTTTTTCAGTTTCATTTTCACAGAACAATAACATATTCAGTGGTGAAATTCATCTACAAATCTAAATATATCTATACTCTACGAGAATAAAAAACAGCTCAATAGATTAGCAGCTTTAATTCTCTTTTTTTGATTACAGACCTTTTCTTTCTTTCCATTCATGTTAACTGTGTCAATGTTACACATTTAACTTTTACATGTTTTGGTGTGTTTTTCTCTCTCTTCTATTTACGGGGTTGATCACCTTTAACATTGCAGATAGTTTGTAGCTTCCATCAATGTAATTGTCTGCATCATTTCCAATCCCCAAAATATTTTTTGTCTATATATATATATATATATATATATATATATATATTTTTTTTTTTTTTTTGTCATATAGTACCAGTTAAAAGGTTGGACACACATACTAATTCCAGGGTTTTTCTTTATTTGTACTATTTTCTACATTGTAGAATAATAGTGAAGACATCAAAGCAATGAAATAACACATATGGAAGGATCGGACCAAGGTGCCGCATGGTAGGTGTACATCTTACTTTATTCAATGAACACCGAGAAAAGAAAAATACAAACGAAACGTAAAGTTTGGTAGGGCTAAACAGCTCAGTACCAAAACAAGATCCCACAACCTACAGGTGGAAAAAAGCTGCCTAAGTATGATCCCCAATCAGAGACAACGGTAGACAGCTGCCTCTGATTGGGAACCATACCCGGCCAACAAAGAAATAGAAAACATAGATTGCCCACCCTAGTCAC
Source organism: Oncorhynchus mykiss (assembly GCF_013265735.2). NCBI lineage: Eukaryota > Metazoa > Chordata > Actinopteri > Salmoniformes > Salmonidae > Oncorhynchus > Oncorhynchus mykiss. Next base: position 55,811,383 of record NC_048570.1, read on the forward strand.
ACTCTGACCTAACCAAATAGAGAATTAAAAGGATCTCTAAGGTCAGGGCGTGACAGTCGGGGGGCTAGTGTCAGTCTGTTATATCTGGAGTATTTCTCCTGTCTTATCCGGTGTCCTGTGGGAATTTAAGTATGTTCCCTTTAATTAATTCTCTCTCTCTTTCTCTTCTCTTGGAGGACCTGAGTCCTAGGACCATGCCTCAGGACTACCTGGCCTGATGACTCCTGGCCTGATGACTCCCAGTCCACCTGGTCGTGCTGCTGCTCCAGTTTTAACTGTTCTGCTTGCGGCTATGGAACCCTGACCTGTTCACCGGACATGCTACCTTGTCCCGGACCTGCTGTTTTTAACCCTTTCTCTCTACCACACCTGCTATCTCTAACTCAGAATGATTGGCTATGAAAAGCCAACCGACTTTTACTCCTGAGTTGCTGACCTGTTGCGCCCTCTACAACCACTGTGATTATACCTGGCACAGCCAGAAGAGGACTGACCACCCCTCATAGCCTGGTTCCTCTCTAGGTTTCTTCCTAGCTTCTGGCCTTTCTGGGGAGTTTTTCCTAGCCACCGTGCTTCTACATCTGCATTGCTTGCTGTTTGGGGTTTTAGGCTAGGTTTCTGTATAGCACTTTGTGACATCGGCTGATTTTAAAAAAGGGCTTTATAAATAAATTTGATTGATTGATTGATTCTCTTTGGCATTTATGTCTGAGAGGGACTGTTTGCACTTCTCTTTGTGTGGGATGGCTGAACAGAGGTGGGAGTGGGGGGTAAGCTCTAGGTTTGACAGTGTTTGACTTTCACATGGAGGGAACATTCACACAGAGCTTAGTTAATTAAGATATTCCTGACGCTCATACATGCACACAAACACGCACAGTTACAGCAGTGGTAAACTTGGTACAAAGTCCACTATGCATTTCGCGCTATCCACATAGGAATGTGTTACTATCGTCTGCGGGAGCCTGGAAGCAGTTACAAAGTTAGAAAGCAGCACTCCTCAAATACAGAGACACAGCAGCAGTAGAGCCTTTGCAGAGCTTCACAGGTCTGCCTACAATATGTCTCTACTTCAACTTGATAGCTTTAAGCATGTGTTAAACATATATGGCTGTGTGTGTGTGTGTCGACCTCCTCAGAGCAAACACATATCACACGTGCACAAACACACCCGCATACACCGTTCTCCCCACTTGCTCCTGCCGACAGCCTACACAGTACAGTGCAAACTGCCCACTCTGATACTTTCCGTGCAACCTCATCAGTTTGGTAATTAAAAACAGGCACCACGTGGAAGTGATTTGTCTAAGGGGAAACTCAATGTAGGTGGGCACTTGTCTAATGTTCCCTTCAGCCAAATTAATAGAGACAGCGTGTGTAGGGTCTAATACGCCTAAAACCCTGCCCTGTAAACCAGGAACATTCCCAGAACATTAGCTAAGATTCCATTTAAGTATTATCTGTTTGATCTAACAGGATGATAACATCCCCCACAAAAAAACATTTAAAAAAGGTTTGAAATGAAATATCCTTGGAATGTTCTCCTAACGTTCATTAAAATGTTGTGCTTAACATCTGTAACTACCACCACAGAACATTCCCCCAAAAGTTCTCATTAGGTTCTCAGGTAATGTAATAACACAATATTCCAGTAATGTTTTCCCAGGATCCCAAAATTGGTTCTGTGAATGTTCCCAGAACATTCGTTAGGTTGTGGCAATTGTTCTCATCACAGAAAAACTGTCCAGTATGCTGATGATTGTACAATGTTTGTATAAAACATTCACCTGATGTAGCAAGAACGTTCCCGGAACACATTTCATCTGTTCTTTAAAGGTTCCCAGAACGTTTCATTAGGTTGTGGGAACAGTCTGGTGAGAACATTGTGGGATCATCATAAAAGATATGTTCCCAAAACACAAAAACTGTCCCGTTAGGTGGAGAATTATATAATGTTTATTTTAGAGTGCAAAAAAAACATTCACCTGATGTTACAAGAACATTCCCAGAACAAAAAAAAAGAAAAAGTTCCGAACACATTATCAAAATACTAAAACCGTCAAGTTTTTTTTTGAAACCTTTATTTAACTAGGCAAGTCAGTTACGGACAAATTCTTATTTCCAATGACGGCCTAGGAACAACTGCCTTGTTCATGGGTAGAATGGCATATTTCTACCCAGTCAGCTCGGGGATTCGATCTTGCAACCTTCCGGTTACTTGTCCAACGCTCTAACCACTAGGCTCTCTGTCGCCCCATGAGTTGTGCTGACATTCAGATCATGTTTGCATCAGGGTGCACAAAACGTTCCATTGACGTTGCAAGAATTTTGACAGAACAGTGGGAACAGTGTGGATAAATGACAAGAGATATGTTCCTAAAATACAAAATTGTGATGACATTCATACAATGTTTAGATGGCACTAGGGCTGTTGCAGTGACCGTATTACCGCCCCACTGGCGGTCCCGAGTCATGCTGTTTCCTGAAGTCCACGATCATCTCCTTTGTTTTGTTGACGTTAAGTGTGAGGTTATTTTCCTGACACCACACTCCGAGGGCCCTCACCTCCTCCCTGTAGGCCGTCTCGTCGTTGTTGGTAATCAAGGACGACGCCGCAGTGGTAGGCTTAATTACCATCAACGACGGACGGCCTGCAGGGAGGAGGTGAGGGCCCTCGGAGTGTGGTGTCAGGAAAATAACCTCACACTCAACGCCAACAAAACAAAGGTGATGATTGTGGACTTCAGGAAACAGCAGAGGGAGCACCCCCCTATCCACATCGAAGGGACAGTAGTGGAGAGGGTAGTACGTTTTAAGTTCTTCGGGCGTACACATCATGGACAAACTGAATTGGTCCACCCACACAGACAGACATTTATTTTTCAACTTTCCTAATATTAAGCACATTGCTTCTCTTTACAACAGGAGTATAGCCTACCTGGCTGGCATGATAATGAACCGCGGGAAAAGCGTCCTCCATTCACTATTTAAGTGCATCGATGACATATCCCAAAAAATAATGGATGTATTGTGACGGTGTAGGCTATATTACATGGATTTATTAGACTTTTTAAAATGTAGATGTTCCAAAGGACTGCATCAGTGGCTTGTAGCTAGCTACGTGTGGACGACAGGAGATGACAGATGTGTTTGTTAATTAACGGTCAATTGCCGTCAAACCGACAGTTATTTGCTTGACAATCGCCCGGCTGCCGAACGTTCAGTGACCGCCGCAGCCCCGAGGTGGCACAGACGTTCCCTGATTATTGCAAGAATGTTATTGTGCATATGAAAAAGGAGGGGGAACATTTGAACAACTCAGAAATGGTGGTCTGTGTCTCTGCAATACAACCGTTGTCCCCTGTTGGCGCTGACGGGTTAATGATCTGACTGCAGAGCTGAAGATTGCAGGTTTAAAACCCACATGATCTTTAACCATGTTTCTTTGTTATTAAAACTGTGAAATCGTGGCTCGGGTATAATCTACTAAAAGAGAGGATGGCTTTATATATATATAGATTTGTAAATCCAGTCAGAAATGCAGAATTTAGACTGTGAAAAATAAATCGCTGCGTAAAAACCGACTGTTCAACAAAACTCACCCGATATAATTGCGACTTCGAGACACGTGATATGGTTCCCCCGTCTTACTTTTCATGGTCTGAAAAAAAGTGAGATCGGCACTCATAGTCTTGGATTATATGTCAATTTGGGCCCAGAGGTACGCAGCATATAAAGAGGATTAGTGGTGGTGAATAACCCAGTTACCAGTAATTCCCTGGGTTAGTTATGTCTCAGAAGGTTTACAAAGGAAGCATGGAATTCCTCATTGACCACACTGCCATGGGTATATAGTGAAAAAAAGAAGATGTAAGAGAGCTTCCCTGGTGATGCAGCGTATGAAAAACCTGGCTTGGGAACCAAACATTGCAGATTCAAACCTCACATGTGCAGACTGTCAACTTAAGAAGTGCAGGGAGAGAACATAAAATGTTTAAACTAAATGTAATCCTTAACATTAAGAAGACATCCATAGCCAGATTTGAATCACAGTGCAGTTATCACAAAACTACCACTAACAGGTCCCAATCATCATCATAAAGGGAAAATGTTTTACAAATAGGCCTACCTAAGGCTAGTCAGAGGGGATACAAATCTTTTGAATTATTTGCCACGGATACGTCCTCGTCATTAACAGTTGGAAAACAAACGCTGTTTACAGAAATGATTGCAGTTGATACGCAGCCATTGCCAACGGCCTACTTGAGTTGAGAGCGGATTCGCTAAATGGAAGGACTGCAAGCGCAATTTGAAGCCACGACTCCTCGCGCGACTGAAACGGACGAAATCTGCCTCATCAATGTCCCTGTTCACCGTTTACTCCTGTTTCAACGGGGTGTTATTTCCTTTATAGTGGGAGTGGAGACATAACAGTTAAGAAAGCTAACCCACATTCGGTGTGTTTTTTTGTTGCCCTGTGTTTGATTTGGGAGCTTAAACTTGGTGGGCAGGCTTGTGTTAAACATGAAACCAAGTAGGCTCCTAGACTAATTATTACGTAATTTGCCTTCAGAAAAACTATGTTTTTTGTTGCATATTTCATTCTGGAACCTGCCTAGGTTTAGGGGTGGTTGTAACCTATTCTAAAACAGCATACTATTAGCAGTTGGCAACAACAAAAAAACTAAAATAGACAAGACGCATTTACTATTTCCAAAACTGCAGCTCGTAGATGGAACACACATTTCCTTACTTTAATCAACCAGTCCATTTTGAATTCATGATAAAGCTGTCATGATTTGGCAAGGAATGTAGCTTGTCTACCGTTTTGTATGTGTGTTTTGTATGTGTGTTTTGTATGTGTACCCTCTAGCGGTCATAGGCAATAGGATTTGACGTGGAATTGTATTCAAATGTCATTTTCCTTTTCACAGAAAACCAAACCAAAAATGTGCGCTTAAACGTTAAGAAAATGTTTTTATTTGCCACATCCCTAATGTGCAGAGTAAAAAAAAGATGGTTATGTTTGTATGATTATATGCTGTTCAAATGTCCTATGAACTAAATAATGTGCAGATTGTCAATATATAAATTGTCAAATGTATAGTTGTGATTGTATGATTACATGCTTTTCAAATGTCCTATGAATGAAATGAAAATGCCATGAGTCTCTACATCACCTTCAAAGGACGACATGTAGCCGAGCGGTTAGGAGTGTTTGGCCCAATAACATAAAGGTCGCTGGTTCAAACACCTGAAAGGTGAAACATTGTGAAAAATCTGAAGTTGTGCCATTGAGCGAGGTACTTGCTCCAGTGTCACCATCAATGATGCCTAATCCCTGGTTCTGACCCCACTCTCAGGGGAATTGGGATACGCTAAAAAACACACTTGTACATGTATGAAATAGTATCAAATGCAAATATCCATTAAATCTGGATGTATCTGTTTTCTAATGCTTTAAGGAGCTACACATTTGCATGCTGAGAATGTTGTGGTAAAACGTAAATATAACATTTCTTGAAAAGTTCTGAGGACCGCCAAGACAAGGAAAAATGCATATTGCAGTGAACATCAATGGAATATTGTTAACCCTAAAACAAATATGCTGGTTAAAAAAAAATACAAATGAATTTATTTGGAAATTGTAAAACATTGTGCACCTTTGTGGAACATCTGTACAAACTATGTGAATATCACAATAATATTCTTGCAACATTCCAGACAACTCCCATAACTTCATTAAATGGTCTGGGATCCTTCACGGAACTTAGACCAGGTGTTTTGTCAACATTCTTACAACATTATAGGAATGTCCTGTGCAACCTAACTTAAACATGATCTGAAAGTCATCACAACTGAGGATATTTTGAAACTCTCTCTTGTAATGTACCCACACCCTAATGAAATGTTCTGGGAACCTTTAAAGAGCTCAGAAAGACTGTTCTGTCAACATTCTTACAAAAACAAAGGAATGTTTTGTGCACCCTGATACAAAATTATCTGAATGTCAGCACAACTGGACAGTTTTTTGGAAATCTCTCTCTTTTCATATCCCAACAATGTTCCCAGAACCAAAAGATACATTCTGAGAACCTTTAAAGAACAGATGAAATGTGTTCTGGGAACATTCTTGTAACATAAGGTGAATGTTTTTTGCACCCTAAAAGAAACATTGTAGAATATTATGCACAACTGGTCAGTTTTTGTGTTTTAGGAACATATATATAAAAAATATATATAAAATGTTAAGATTTAAAAATGACGTCATGGCTTTAGAAGCTTCTGATATGCTAATACTTATTTTCCACCATAATTTGCAAATAAATTCATAAAAAAATCCTACAATGTGATTTTCTGGATTTTTTTTCTCATTTTGTCTGTCATAGTTGAAGTGTACCTACGATGAAAATTACAGGCCTCTCTCATCTTTTTAAGTGGGAGAACTTGCACAATTGGTGGCTGACTAATTACTTTTTTTGCCCTACTGTATATATATATATTTACCCCCGTTTTTCTCCCCAATTGGTAGTTACCGTCTTGTCTCATCGTGCAAGTCCTGTATGGACTCCGGAGAGGCGAAGGTCGACAGCCGTGCGTCCTCCAAAACACAACCCAACCAAGCCGCACTGCTTCTCGACACAATGCCCACTTAACCCGGAAGCCAGCCGCACCAATGTGTCGGAGGAAACACGGTGCACCTGGAGACCGTGTCATCGTGCACTGCGCCCGGCCCGCCACAGGAGTTGCTAGTGTGCGATGGGATAAGGACATTCCTTACCGGTCAAACCCGGACGACGCTGGGCCAATTGTGCGCCGCTCCATGGGTCTCCCAGTCGGGGAGACAGAGTCTGGACTCAAACCCAGAATCTCTAGTGCCACAGCTAGCACTGCGATGCAGTGCCTTCGAACACTGTGCCACTCGGGAGGCCTGGAACATATATTTTGTGATGTCCCCACTATGTTCTCACCAGACTATTCCCACAACCTAATGAAACATTCTGGGAACCTTTAAGGTTAAATGTGTTCCAGGAACGTTCTTGCTACATCAGCACGACTGAACAGTTTTTGTGAGAACGTTTGCTGCGACCTAACAAATGTTCTAGGAACTTTAACAGGAACAATTTTGGTTAGCCGGGTGGGCTTGTTTTGTCTTCAGTGGAGTTGACATCTCTCTTCCACCTCGCCCCTCCCCCCCTCTCTTCTTCTCCCCCTCTTCCTTCCTCGCTCAGACAACTCGACAATGTCCAATGTTAGTCTTTGTGGTGCTGAGAAAACATTTGCGCAACTGAGTAGCAAGAATAACAACACATCATAGTTTGTTTTACAGCTTTCCTTGGTTAGCAGCTCATGTGGAAAGAATACTCTCTATGAAATGGTACATTTCTCTTGACAGAAAAATATAGGCTGTTTTGATGATGTAGTTGGGGTTGGATGTTGAAGGATATTGGATACTGTATTGCACATCACACTCCAAATAAATAAATGTCACATTCACAATGGGCAAGAGGATGTAGACTCGGTTCCAAGTGCCACAAGATCACTGTGAAATCCTTGATAACAAGCACAAAACATCATAACAAAATCATGTACATGGGAGAAACCAAGCATTGCTGTCCGGATTTCCAATGTTATATACACTGAAGAACAGTGAGAAACAAGGGAAAACAGACCATCCCCCACTAAAACACACGGCCACAGACACACAGGAACGCACACACACACACAGGCACACACACTTCTCCTCAGCCGCCATGACATGAGGTTGATTTGAGGTTGAGCCGATCAAAGAGGCGGTCGATATGTGGTCTTTTTCAACCTGTGATGTCAGCGCCCCCTTACAGCAGAATCACAGCACAGTCCTCAAAGCAGAGAGCCTCTCACGTCTTAACTACAGAATAAATCACCCCCGTGGGTGTGTTTACCCCTGGCCTGCGGATGAGTGTATAGGCCCCTTTTCAGTAGACGACACACTGACGTCAAGCACAGACGCACCCGACTTTTGGCTGCGGTAAAGAAATCCATTGCCATCTGCGCCCATTCATCATAGCCTAGATTTAAGTTTGTATTACTAATAAGCAAAATCACTTTTTGGGGGTTCTCATACGCAATTCTGTTTTGATTATTGGTTGAACAGACGCTGAGACTATATTTGGTTGTGATCTTTGCAAAATCACTATTTTGGATGCAGCAGCGGTTAGCTAGAATGCTAACACTCATTAACATAGGCTGTAGCAAAAGCTTGCCAAAGAGCCATTTTGCTGAATGAAGTTGAAGTGTTTTATAAGTATAATGCTGTTGATTTGCGATGATGACACAAACATTATATTAAGCAGGACATTCATATGAGCCTTAAAATCCGATTCTAATCCAAAAGTAGTGTGAAATGCAGCCACCAACTTCAGCACACCGCCTTGGTGCGGCAACGTTTGCAAACACAGAGAGGGCTCTATGGTGGGAGAGGAGGAGGGTCGCCGAGACGGTCTTATCTGTGTGACGGAAGACTGACAACCTGCATGTTTACCTCACCCTTCTCTTTTTGTGTGTGTGTGTGTTGCTATTAGGGACTGCCATTGCCTTCCACCTCCTCCCTCTATTCTACTCCTATTCCCTTCTACACTCTTTCCCTATCCTCATGTCTAATAAGCCCACACCAGGGATAGGTTACAGGATCCACCCATAACAAAACATTATACCAGAGAAGGAACGGGAGAGGAGGGAGAGAGAGAGAGAGAGGGAGTGTTGGTATGTCAGCCCATGACAGCCCCTCCCAGTACTGATGATGGATGCCATAGCCAGAGAATAGACCATCTATGGTCTACAGAGCATCTCTGATAGAGCGTGCCTGACGTACTGATGTACCAATAGACAAACATCTCTAAAGAACACTTCTGTCAGGCTCGTATATATTAACCTTGCTGCATCTTAGAAGCCTTATATGGTGTGACAAGGAAAGGATTACTTCAGTAAGCTAATGAATTAAACTACAGCACATACACAGACGGAAAAACACGGGCTTTTCTGTAGCTTAACTGAGAGAGAGAGGGGGGAGGGGGGGGGGGGGGGGGGGGGGGGGGTTGAAGGGGGGGGGGATAAAATACAATGTGGGTGGAATAATGTGTCCCATTAGCAGAGATGACGGCGTTATTGTAAAGGTGCTTAGTGGAGGTGCAGACTGTTTAGACTGTAGATAAAACACTCACGTGTGGCCTGGGACTCTTCTCTTCAATCACAGAAAGGAAATATCACTTTGTTTCCAACTCTCTTTCTCTGTGTCGAGTGTGTTAACTGCAATATACTGCAATCTCTCCTCTGCCAAACTCGAAGGACTCTTTCTGTGTGAGGATGTAAAATACAGTTAAGGGGCTGGTGTATTTTCTGCCCTTAAAACAAGGCATACTATAGAGGGGAAAGAGCGAATATCTTGCATTGTGTGTGTGTATGTATGTGTGTGTGTGTGTGTGTGTGTGTGTGTGTGTGTGTGTGTGTGTGTGTGTGTGTGTGTGTGCGTATATTTAGCTCCTAGACCAAACAAAGGTTATAATGTGTTGCGTTTCGTCATTGTCCCAACAGCAGCACATACAACATGACATGAAGTGTCATTCCCTGAGGTGAACCACCTGCCCCTGTCTGCAGCTGAGACACACACACACACACACACACACACACACACACACACACACACACCATGCTCCAGGCACACGACACATAGCAAATACAGGAGCCGCGCTCATAGTTTGACAACAAGATCGTACAGTAAAGCCCTGGGGACAGCATTAGCAGCACATCAACACACAGACAGATACTCACACATTAGTGCACTCACACACACATACACACAGACGCACACACACACACTCACAAGCACAAAAGCAAAGCCACTTAAAAATGACTGTGTAAGGTGTTAAACACACACACACAGGCCACACCACAGCTGGTCGGTGAGATTTGACTCTCTCTCCATCATGAAAACAGCCTATTAACATGACAAGAGGAGAGGATGTAAAGGAGAGAGAGAAAGGGGCAGAAAGAGCTGTGCCCGTGTTAGTGTGTGTATGTGTGTGTGTGACAAAGCCTTCCTGCTGCATGAGATAAACCCATCGAGGTGTGTGTAGGAGGGCACACATATTCACTAGGATCGGTTAGAGGGGCACTGCAGAAACATAAACACCCCATCTCCCCGACCTGAGGTTAGCCCAACCACCAACACTCCTTAACGATCTGCCAGTGCCCAGGCTGAACGACACACACACACACAACCCACTAATTGTGTGCTGTCCCCCGACTGAAAAAGAAAATGTGTCGACCGAGAGTGGCCTGGTCATTCGACCAATTGATGATCAACATTTTAAAACGTGGATTTCTCCATATATAGACACACCCTATGTCTGAATAAAATCAACTATATGTAGGCTACTGAGATTGTCTGATGCTTTAAGCACTGAGATTAAAAATGAAGGCACAAATTACTAAAGAGGAAGCCAGAGATCAATATAGCCTAACCAGAAGAAAGGAAACTCTTCCCGACCCTCCTCCCCCTGCTGCTGATTTTTGCAGATTCTGCCTTTAAGCTCCTGAATTTGCCGGTAACAGGTTACACCAGCGGTCGGCAACCTTTTCCATTTGGAGTGCCAAGTTATCGCACCATTTCTACTGATCTGCGGTGCCAGTTCTGATTTTCATGTGCGCATTTTTTTGTGGAACAGTTTCATTTAATTTAAAATAATACCTCAAAATCAATGCCATGTGGTTAATCAAAAGTCTATCTAAATGAAAATGATACAAATCTAAAAGTTACTTCTATTGCCATTGCCAATATGTAAAAATAGCCTACATAAAGCCAACAAATAAAAACATTGCAGGCTGCAGGTAGAACATATCCTGATAAAAAAATAAAATCCTATAAATCACATTGGCTACGCATGGCCTGTCTGCAAGGAACTTGACACATTGTATCAACTATTAACTTGGTCAGCCAGAAGCTGGTGCTAGCAAAATTGCAACATTGTATAAAATATTCTGGGCCCTCAGTTTCCTGTGCTGGTGAGCTCCACACAGACAGACACAGGTGTAGGCAATTTGCGCAAGGGATAAGAAGTAATCAGGTAGGCCTATTTTATGACGTTTCTAGACTAGAGCAAAGATTTTTCAACTCGGCTACGTTGAGGAACTACTGTCATTCTCAATGGATGTAAAAACAGACTCTGTTTACTTACTGTTTGAGGCAAAGAAACATTTATTTGAGAAGCTCCAAAGTGATATTGAGTTAAGACAATCAGAAATACTATCAGAACCCAAATGGGCACATTCATAAGTCTAAATTTGCGCGCAGGTCAGGTGGCCTAGTTCTATGCGTAATCAAGTGCGTGTCCTTAGTCAAGATTGACAGGAATGCTCCAATCAAAAGACAATTAATAAACTGACAACTCGTAAACGGAATGAAATAAACCAAAATGTTATTCTCACAAGTGTCCACTCCTTCAATAGCAATGGTAAGACTGTAATAATAATATATTGAATGAATTAGCATGACCGTAACCAAACAAAAGTAGATGAAAAATGATGGGAATTAACTGTAAATGTACTACTGGTGATACAGGTATGCCATCCCCGCGGCCTCCGCGATGGATTCATTCACTCAGACAGGTGTGAATCAGAAAGGTGTTTCATGTGCCATAATTATTTTATATACAGGCAGGCATCTGATGACCTGGCCTCCACAATCATGGAACCTCAAACCAATTGAGATGCTTTGGGATGAGTTGGACCACTGAGTGAAGAAAAAGCAGCCAACAAGTTCTCAGCATATGTGGGAACTCCTTCAAGACTGATGGAAAAACATTCCAGGTGAAGCTGGTTGAGAGAATGCCAAGAGTGTGCAAAGCTGTCATCAAGGCAAAGGGTGGCTACTTTGAAGAATCTCAAATCTCAAATATATTTTGTTTTGTTTAACACTTTTTTGCTTACTACATGATTCCATATGTGTTATTTCGTGGTGTTGACGTCAGCCCTAGCGTGCTTAGTCTCCCTTTCGCATACACAAACACAAAAACACACAGAGACAAAACACACACACAAACACACACACTAATGATACGCATAGATTCCCTGCCTTTTACAAAAATGAAACCCCTAATGACACAGTCTGACATTTCACTGCCTCTTTATCTCTCTTCTCTATCTCTCTCCATCTCTCTTCTACCTCCATTGGAACACTGTAACCTGCAAAAGAGAGATCTGCTCATTGTTACACCTATTCTCTTTTTTCTCTGTTATTATTCTCTAAACCCCCTCCATCACACCTCTCAAAGGTCAGGCGGTCTGACTGATCCCTCTCCACAGGCTCTGGGTTTCTCTCTCTCTTTATCCTTCATCCACTCTCTTTCTCTCTGCCTATCTCTCTTTCATCTAAGTATCTCAGTCTGCAGAATTGTAAAGTTTCCCTGTGCCTTTTGTTCGTCTCAGGGATGAGAAAGAGAGCTGTGTGTGTGTGCGTGCGTGTGTGGGTGTGCGTGTGTCAGAGAGGTCAAAACCACAACGCCAATTATGCTAAATTTGACCATAAAGAGGAGACAACGCTGTCCATTGACAGGGTGACATGTTCAATAAAGATGTTAATACACATGGTGTGACAGCCAATGACCACAGCCACAGCTCATAGACAGCCACATAGAGTTATCTGAAATGTGAACTTTTAAAAGGGACATTCTCAATCAGAAGAGGACCATCGCACCAGGGGCTGGAACTGATTTTTTTACCCAATCGTTTTTTTCTTTCAGTTCCACTGTTCCAACCAGCAAAATAATGTTCTGAACCCGGGTTCTAACCCAGAAAAGGTAGTGGTTTATCTCGTTCCTTTCTGTTCCTTTTTAAATCTCTGAAATATATATATATTTTTACATTTAGCCCCACATTAAATGACTACACCAATCAGTGCGGATAGAGCAGCTTGCTATGGAGTGGGCAAGCTATTGGTGTTAACATGCATGATGGAAAGACAAGTGTAGGGCGCGAGATGCAACTGACATTTTGCGGGTGAGGAGAGAGTGAGAGCGGGTGGAGGAGGAGGAGGTTTGGCATCTTGTGATGACATGCATTATTTGAATTGGACCCACAGAATTATACCTACGGAGGAGCGGCTTCTATGGAGGAACTTTGAATGCCTTTGAACTTCCGAGAGTTGGCTTAACGTTGGACCCGAGCTAGCTAGTGAGCTAACAAGCTTGTGTGTGCAGAGCAGCACCACCAGAATTAAAAACACGTCTTACCTTTTGTAGTTAATAAATCCACTGTGAAATGTGATCGTATCCCTAACTTGCATTGAAAATGTAATCCATTCTTCTCTAACTAAGAAATCACTCTCCCTATCTTCTAAATCACGTCAGTAGGATAAAGTAGCCTATGCTTCATTGGGGAGGGGGCAGGTAGCCTATACATGCACACACACTGGCCAAGATTTTCAGCTGGCAGGCAGACACAGGAAGAAGTTTCTGATTGACAGAGGAATTTCTTGCATAGGCGCTTTGTTGCGTTTTTTTTTGTTGTTGTTGGACTGGAAAAAATGCCCGGAACATAAAATAACATTATTAACCTGTTCCCAGTACGGAACAGTATAGATCACTTTCGTTCCCAGTTCTGATTCTGTTCCTTGAAAAATGATGTTCTTTTCCAGTTTTCAGATTGGTTCCAACCCCTGCATCACACTCTCCCAAATGTTTGGTTAAAGGGACATTCCCAACCTGACCAGGGTTTCAAATACATGCGTATTTTAGTATCTTCAAATGCTTACTTCAAATACTATTTTCAAATATCTGGGTTAAATGCATGGGAGTGTACTTGAGTCGGTGTATTTGAGTACTTTCAAATACTTTAGAAAATTCAACTATTTGTCTTTTCACATAAATATATATCTAAGTACACATTCCGAATGTATAAGAAAGTTATTGAGATATTGGAAATGGTATTTGAATCCAGGTCTGATCCCAACAAAACACATTTTTAAGCAACATGTTGCAATGAGCAAGAAGTCATTGAAAAAGAGGAATGGAAGTTCCATCGCCTCCTGGCGACGTCTGAGCGAGCACCTCGACATTTTCGCAAAGGTGAAAAGAAAATAAGTCCTTTGTAGCTCAGTTGGCAGAGAACGGAATTTGGAACGCCAGGCTCGTGGGTTCCTTTCCTACGACCACCCATTCGTAAAATGTAAGTCGCTTTGGATAAAAGCATCTGCTAAATGGCAGATATTTTAAGACCTTGATAGCAGGACAATAGCGACAGACTCTTCCGCCAGAGGAGAGAATAGGAGGAAGAAATAAATAAAGAACGGAAATAGACTGAGTGAGGAAAGCTGGGTTTCACTACGGCTGTTTCATTATTCATAAAGAGGATGAGGTTTCCTGGATTCAGTTACTGTCGGCTGGAGACCCAAAAGCAAGCACATTCATTCTCAGAGACACACACACACAGACAGAGTTCATAGCGTTTGCGTGTGCGTCAGTTCGTGTGTACGCCCTTTCTCCACTTCAAGCAGTGTTCCCACCTCTTTCCACCTCCAAACCCTTCTCCCAAATAAATTCCATCCCTCCTGTGTTCCTCCACAGGGCTGATAAAAACCTGGCGTTTGATATCTCATGGCGTCGTGTTTCAGAGCCTAACACAGATGATAGTCTGACATTTTATTAGCCTCTTCTGTCTCTCTGACCCACCAATCAATAGTCAGACACAGCAGGCCAAACGAGCGACAGTGTTTGATGGACATTTTTTACAGGACAGATCAGAGAAACCTAATCCGCCGGGCGATAAGCCAGTCCACTGCTAGAGGATGTTATAGTGTGCCATGTGTGTGTGTGCGTGTGTGTGCATGCTTGTGGTGTGTGGACACGTTTTACTATACTTGTGAGTAACAGAAGTCCTCACAACAATAGTAAACCAACTAACATTCAGAAAAGTGAGGACATTTTGCCACTTGTAAAAAGGCTATTAGACTTAGTCGTTAGGATTAGAGTTAGGAGTTAAGGTTAAGGTTTAGGGGTTATGGAAAATAGGATTTTGAATGGGATGGGTGCTTGTGTGTGTGTGTGTGTGTGTGTGTGTGTGTGTGTGTGTGTGTGTGTGTGTAACGTGTATGGGTGTGTGTAATGTGTATGGGTGTGTGCCACTGTTTTGTGTTAGTGGTGTGTGTGGTTATGATGAACCCACAGGGAGCCAATGCATATGCTCCTCTGCTCTTATGAATCACAACAGCGTCCATATGGGCTGTATGGTGCTTTATGGTGCTCGGTTCACCTGGTGCACACATTCTGTTTCTATTTCACCCCTCACTCTCTCAAAGTCTCAATATTCATATTACGTAGCATATGGTATTTTCTAAAACGCACTTCACGCTCTTTTCCTTTCTTTCTCACTCTCCCTAACACTCTACATTCTCACTCCATTCCACCCTGGCTAGATCCAGGCGTACCCCTTGCTGTGTTTTCTCCCTGTAATTGAGTGTGTGTGTATGTGTGTGTGTGAGGGGGGGAGGGGGGGGGGGTGATGTTTTATTGTTTTATTGGTGATGCCACATAGCTGACTGACAAGGAGCTTGCTTTTGATGTGGTGCTATACTGTTCCCCCATGCAATACTAGAGCACTTCTTCATCTCTCTCTCTCTCTCTCTCTCTCTCTCTCTCTCTCTCTCTCTCTCTCTCTCTCCCTCCCTCTCTCTCCCTCTCTCTCTCTCTCCCACTCTCTCCCTCCCTCCATCACCCCCACTTAATCTCTTTCTCGCCCCCACCTCTCTCTCTTTTCTTTCTCACCCCCTCCCTTTCCCTGCTTCTTTTCCCTATGTTCAGTGTGATGGAGAGAACGTGAATGAATGTAAATGTTCTGGGGTGTCTCAGAGCTATTCCCAGACACAGAGACGGGAGATAGATAGCAGCAGTGTGCTAATAAAGCAGAGAGGAGCATGTTAGTGTGTCAGTCCTTTGATTGCTTTCTCCATCCTTGTTTATAAGTGAACAAAAGGCTGTTGATATGGAATACGGAGCTCACTGTCTCCCTTTGATTTCATTACAACGATAGGCACCCGCTGATTTGTAGTATGAGTGTGTGTGCGTGTGCGTATAGATCTGTGTTTTTGTGTGTGCATGTTATTGCCTGTGTTTGTTATCAACAGCAAGTATGTTTGTGCTTGCATACGGTGCATTCGGAAAATATTCAGACCCCTTCACTTTTTCCACATTTTGTTACATTACAGCCTTATTTTTATGTCCACATCAATCTAAACACAATAATGACAAAGTGAAAACAGGTTTTAAGAAATATTTGAAATAAAACAAACAGAAATACCTTTAGTATTCAGACCCTTTGCTATGAGACTCAAATTGAGCTCCGGTGCATCCTGTTCCCACTGATCATCCTTGAGATGTTTCTACAGCTTGATTGGAGTCCACCTGTGATAAATTCAATTGATTGGACATTATTTGGAAAGGTGCACACACCTGTCTATATAAAGTCCCACAGCTGACAGTGCATGTCAGAGCAAAAACCAAGCCATGAGGTCGACGGAATTATCCGTAGAATTCCGAGACAGGATTGTGTCGAGGCACAGATCTGTGGAAGAGTACCAAAAAATGACTGCAGCATTGAATGATCCCAAGAACACAGTGGCCTCCATCATTCTTAAATGGAAGAAGTTATGAACCACCAAGACTCTTCCTAGAGCTGGCCGCCCGGCCAAACTGAGCAATCAGGGAAGAAGGGACTTGGTCAGGGAGGTGACCAAGGAACCGATGGTCACTCTGACAGAGCTCCAGAGTTCCTCTGTGGAGATGGGAGAGCCTTCCAAAAGGACAACCATCTCTGCAGCACTCCACCAATCAGGCCTTTATGGTAGAGTGGCCAGATGGAAGCCACTCCCCTGTAAAAGGCACATGACAGCCCACTTAGAGTTTACCAAAAGGCACCTAAAAGACTCTCAGACCACGAGAAATAAGATTCTCTGGTCTGATGAAACCAAGATTGAACTCTTTGGCCTTAATGCAAAGCGCCACGTCTGGAGGAAACCAGGCATCGTTCATCACCTGGCCAATAACATCCCTACAGTGAAGCATGGTGGTGGCAGAATCATACTGTGGGGATGTTTTTCAGCAGCAGGGACTGGGAGACTAGTCAGGATCGAGGGAAAGATGAACGGAGCAAAGTACAGAAAGATCCTTGTGGAATCCTGCTCTCAGGACGTCAGACTGGGGCGAAGGTTCACCTTCCAAAAGACAACGACCATAAGCACACAGCCAAGACAACGCAGGAGTGGCTTCTGGAAAAGTAAGGAGTAAGGACTTCAACCCAATCTATCATCTCTGGAGAGACCTGAAAATAGCTGTGCAGCGACGCTCCCAATCCAACATTACAGAGCTTGAGAGGATCTGCAGAAAATAATGGGAGAAACTCTGCAATTACAGGTGTGCCAAGTTTGTAGCACTAAATAAACTTCAGTTAGTGATAAATACGGCTGCTAGAATCCTGACTAGAACCAAAACATTTTATCATATTACTCCAGTGCTAGCCTCTCTACAATGGCTTCCTGTTAAGGCAAGGGCTGATTTCAACGTTTTACTGCTAACCTACAAAGCATTACATGGACTTGCTCCTACCTATCTTTCTGATTTGGTCCTGCCGTACATACCTACACGTACGCTACGGTCACAAGACGCAGGCCTCCTAATTGTCCCTAGAATTTCTAAGCAAACAGCTGGAGGCAGGGCTTTCTCCTATAGAGCTACATTTTTATGGAATGGTCTGCCTACCCATGTGAGAGACGCAGACTCGGTCTCAACCTTTAAGTCTTTACTGAAGACTCATCTCTTCAGTGGGTCATATGATTGAGTGTAGTCTGGCCCAGAGTGTAGTCTGTGTGAAGGTGAACGGAAAGGATCTGGAGCAACGAATCGCCCTTGCTGTCTCTGCCTGGCCGGTTCCCTCTCTCCACTGGCATTCTCTGCCTCTAACCCTCAGGGGCTAAGTCACTGGCTTACTGGTGCTCTTTCATGCCGCCCCTCAACCCACTTGAGTGGGTGACGTGATCTTCCTGTCTGGGTTGGCGCCCCCCCTTGGGTTGTGCTGTGGGGGAGATCTTTGTGGGCTATACTCGGCCTTGTCTCAGGATGGTAAGTTGGTGGTTGAAGATATCCCTCTAGTGGTGTGGGGGCTGTGCTTTGGCAAAGTGGGTGGGGTTATATCCTTCCTGTTTGGCCCTGTCCGGGGGTATCATCGGATGGGGCCACAGTGTCTCTTGACCCCTCCTGTCTCAGCCTCCAGTATTTATGCTGCAGTAGTTTATGTGTCGGGGGGCTAGGGTCAGTTTGTTATATCTGGAGTACTTTTCCTGTCTTATCTGGTGTCCTGTGTGAATTTAGGTATGCTCTCTCTAATTCTCTCTTTCTCTCGGAGGACCTGAGCCCTAGGACCATGCCTCAGGACTACCTGACATGATGACTCCTTGCTGTCCCCAGTCCACCTGGTCGTGCTGCTGCTCCAGTTTCAACTGTTCTGCCTGCGGCTATGGAATCCTGACCTGTTCACCGGACGTGCTACCTGTTCCAGACCTGCTGTTTTCAACTCTCTAGAGACAGCAGGAGTGGTAGAGATACTCTTAATGATCGGCTATGAAAAGCCAACTGACATTTACTCCTGAGGTGCTGACTTGCTGCACCCTCGACAACTACTGTGATTATTATTATTTGACCATGCTGTTTATTTATGAACATTTGAACATCTTGGCCATGTTCTGTTATAATCTCCACCCGGCACAGCCAGAAGAGGACTGGCCACCACTCATAGCCTGGTTCCTCTCTAGGTTTCATCCTAGGTTTTGGCCTTTCTAGGGAATTTTTCCTAGCCCCCGTGCTTCTACACCTGCATTGCTTGCTGTTTGGGGTTTTAGGCTGGGTTTCTGTACAGCACTTTGAGATATCAGCTGATGTACAAAGGCTATATAAATACATTTTATTTTATTTGATACCCAAGAAGACTCAAGCCTGTGATCAGAATAAAGGGTCTGAATACTTATTTAAATGTGATGTAAATGTGATGTAAATGTTTTTATTTTTAATACATTTGCAAACATTTCTAAAGAACGGGGGTATTATGTGTAGATTGTAACGATTTATTGTGTAGATAAAAACGATTTAATCCATTTTAGAATAAGGCTGCAACGTAACAAAATGTGAAAGGGGTTTGAATACTTTCCGAATCCACTGTATGTACTCACATTTGTTCTTGAAGCTCACCCACCTCATCCATCATGCTCTTCATGCTCTCTCTCTCTCTCTGTCTCTCACTCTCTCTCTCGCTGTCCCTCTCCATTCACTTATTCTTTCTCACAGTCTTTCTCCCCTCCAACCTTCTCATTTTCTTTCCCTCTCTCATTTTTCTTATCTTCCCCTGCTCATTCGCAGTCCCCCACCGTCTCTTCTCCCCTTTTGTTATATTCTCCTTTTCCGTCACTCTCTCTCATCTTCTCCCTCTGCTCTGTCGTGTTTCTCTAGCCGCAGGGCCTTCTCTGAAGACCTTCCTTCTCTTCTCATATCGGTTTCCCATGACCCCCTGGTAGTGAGAGACACTCCAGCCCCCCACCCACTGGGTTGCTTTACTTTCCCAGTAATAACATAATGGCTGTGCCCCCCCACCCCCCACCCCACCCCCCTTGGCCATCATGTAGCAGACCCCTAATAGCGACTTGGCATGGAGCAGACTGATACACCTGTGATGGGTATTCACCATGGCCAGACCTCCTAACTCTGGCTTAAATCAACCACAGCATGGAGGGTTGTGTGAAGCATACATGCACGTGCACACACACATGCGCAAACAGCATGCACGCACAAACACACATCCACATGCACGAACAAACACACACACACGCTAAAATACTGTTTCTCTATCTCGTCAAAAGACTACCGTCGGAGGGTGAAGTGGTCTGTTTCATTTTAAAACTCTGTCTACCTCTGTTGGAGGAGGGGTGAGGGCTCAGCCATCCTTCCAGTACCAGTGAATGGTCCTTCTGTCAGCTTTGATAAGCTTCATCGAGCTTCATTGAGCTTTGAATAGGTTAGCCCTGGGGTTATGTTAAAACAATTTGTCCGTTAAAGTAACACTCAGTTGTTACTTCTATGTGGCGTGTAGAAAGAAGTATACAGTGTACTGCAAAGTAATCATATTTTTCTAAAGTACATTATGTTTACTCTTTCACAAATGAAATCAATGCACGCAATAACAAATACTCGTACACACAAAATTCCACAAGCTATAGGAAGGCACCCACATTCTCTTTTCTTCCCTGGCTGTCACTCTCTCTCTCTCTCCAGAGCAATCCTGTACAGCCAGACAGCCAAGGCCCAAACAGTGCCACCTCTGCAGAATGTCAACCCCACCGTGTTTCTACACCTGCATTTCTTGCTGTTTGGGGTTTTAGGCTGGGTTTCTGTACAGCACTTTGAGATATCGGCTGATGTAAGAAGGGCTTTAGGAATACATTTGATTTGATTTAATGTTATCTCACTGTGTGTCTCTCCAGAGAGAGGGGGAGGGAGAGGGTGCAGAAAGATTTGAGATGACGATAGAGAGACGCAGAGAAGGTCAGAGGGGTAGAGACAAAGAGGAAATGAACAAGAAAGGTGTAGGGGAGAGAGGGAAAGAGTACTGTATAGTAAGAGAGACCTTTGGGTTCCTCCATCCCCTCTTTCCCCTCCTTTTGTCCTCTTTATGCATCTCATCCTCCCTTACACCTGCATCATCTCCTCTTACTATGCCCTTCATCTCCTTAATTAGCTATTTATTAGTGTTGTATACAGGTTTCATTCAGTTGGTAGCTGTATGGGGTCAGGTTAGCTAAGTGCTATTGATCCTGTTGTTCAGATCTGTTGTTGATCGTTTATCACTGACCCTCCCTCTCGCCTCGCCTGGCCAAACACATCCCAGCCATTAAGACACACACCTAGGGACGCGACTATAAGATTACAGTGTTCTCTCTCTTTTTCGTTCAATCTTTCTTTGCTTTTGGTATTCATTGTGAATGGAGCTGAAGACTAGCCCTTATTCATGTCACGTGTTGAGGGGTTGAAACAACAACAACAAATTGCAGTTGTATTTGCTAATCATACGCTGGCATGCACGCACACAAACACTCACGTGTACACACACACACGCGCACACACACACACCAGGGTCTCCATTAGCTGATAAATAAAACCATTGCAAAATAGTGCTTTTGATTGATGGAAATACCAGTCGATGTAAACACATTTGACAGTAATGTTTTTAGGTCTATAGGTTCATTTCCATCATTTTGTGGAATTAAATTGGCCTCTGTGTATCTTATTTATCCAACACAACTATCACATGCAGACAGCGTACAGAGCAAACTCTGAGCGGGATTTCTCCTGCAGCTCCTCAGCTGGTTTCTGCTGGAGGAAAACTTTTATAATCCCATTCATTGCGCAACAATTTAACGTACAATTGTGTGTTAAAAACAGTTTTAAAAAGAGCTACTATTTTTGTGCCTCCCGAGTGGCGCAGTGACACGAGAGATCCTGGATCGAGCCCAGGCTCTGTCGCAGCCGGACGTGACAGGAAGACCCATGGGGCGGCGCACAATTGGTTCAGCATCGTCCGGGATAGGGCAGGATTTGGCCGGCAGGGATGGCCTTGTCCCATTGCTCTCTAGCGACTTCTGTGGCAGGCCGGGCACATGCACGCTAACACGGTTGCCAGGTGTACGGTGTTTCCTCTGACACATTGGTGTGGATGGCTTCTGGGTTAAGCGGGCATTATGTCAAGAAGTAGTGTGGCTTGGTTTGTTCGGGTTTCGGAGGACGCACGGCTCTCAGGAGTTGCAGCGATGAGACAAGACTGTAACTTCCAATTGGATGCCACGAAAAAGGGGTAAAACATTTTTTTTAAATATTAAAATAAAACATCTACTAAACTTAGGGGAAAAAAAACGTTCCTTTTTCAGGAACCTGTCTTTCAAAAATAAAGTGGTGATCCTAACTGACCAAAGACAGGGAGTTTTTACTAGGATTAAATGTCAGGAATTGTGAAAAACTGAGTTTAAATGTATTTGGCTAAGGTGTATGTAAACTTCCGACTTCAACTGTATAACTGTACCCAATTCAATGCTACCTCCTTAAAACCATAATGCATTAATTTTGTCAAAATTATTTCATGATCCACTAAATCAAATGCTGCACTAAAATCAAAAAAATAGTAAACCCACAAACCTGCCATTATCCATGGCATTGAGCCACTGGTCAGTCATGTCAACCAATGCAGTGGTAGTGCAATGGTTTTTGCGATAAGCATGCTGATTGGCTGTAATCAGATCATTCTTTTCCATGTACTCCATATTTGTCTACTCACAATACCCTCCAATATCTTACTGAGTGAAGGGAGTAGACTAATTGGTTGACTATTGGCAGGAGTAATGGGTTCTTTGCTGTCTTTCGGAATAGGACACAGTTTAGCGTGCTTCCATGTATTTACAAACATCCCCTTTTCCAGTGACCAATTAAATATGTATTTCAGTGGAGCTGCAGTCTGGGGAGCAGCATACATAGCGAGGTAGAAAAACTGTCCATAAGACCATATCCTGTAGATTTCCCATCAGGTAATGACTTCAACAGGTTTCACACCTCCTCCACTGACACCATTTGTAGACTAAAAGAGCAGGTTTTGTTGCTCATACTATGATCATCAATCCATTGGACAATAGCTTGTTTGGAAGAATGGGTGTTTACATTACCGCTCAGTAAATCAATTTTCTTGGTAAAAAAAAAAAATGGCAAAATGATTGGCAATATCAGCTGGTTTTGTTATTGTTCTCCCGCCAACCTTCACACTAGATGGGCATGATGAGATAGATGTACCAAGTAAGCCCTTAACTGTAATAAAAGCATTTTTGTAAAATAAAGTTTTTTTCTTACGATTCAATTTCACTGCATAACTAACGTAGGTGTTCGATAACTCTGTTCATCAATTTGGGGTGTAGGGTTTGAGCATAGCCTGAAGGTAGGGAGAGGCAGTGCTTCTTGCTGCTCCGTAGGCAAGTACCATGGTCTTACCTCTAGCCTAGGTCAAGGTTTCCCAAACTCGGTCCTGGTGCCTCCCCTGGGTGCACGTTTTGGTTTTTGCTCTAGCACTACACAGCTGATTCAAATCATCTAAGCTTGATGAGGAGTTTATTTATTTTTTAATCAGCCGGGCCTGTAGTGACACCCCTCGCACTGAGATGCAGCGCCTTAGACTGCTGCGCCACTCGGGATCCTCGAGTTTGATGAGGAAAACAATTCATTTCATCTATTTTAGAATAAGGCTGTAACGTAACAACATGTGGAAAAAGTCAAGGGGTCTGAATCCTTTCTGAAGGCACTGTACATGACGTCAGACGTAATTAAGATCAAACTATTACCCAAATTGTACACAGTAATTTGTTCTATCAAATTACACTCAATCAGATTGAGTACAATCTACAATAATGAATAATTGAGTAATAACTACTGAGTGAAAGTGAGTAAGTTTAACTTTTAGTAACAGAGTAAATTGCACTTAATGTATCTAGCAAGATGTACTGTTATGTTTTACAGTGCAGTTATGCATTAAATGACATTAAAAGAAGGCCTGCATGGATGAGGTTAGGTAGAAGAGTAGATGGGTTAAAGAGGAATGTAGATGGAGGGGCCAGCAGGTAGACGGTGGGAGAAAATAAAAACAAACTGGGTCAAAGACAAGAGAAGAAGACAGTAAAGGAGAGATGAGAGAGAGAGAGAGAGACACTAAAGTGGGCCAGAGTAGGGTGGCCACTTCCTGTGTGATTGAGTGTGGAAGGAGCACAGCACGAAGTCCAATGCATGGTGGGAGAAAGGATGCCATCCTGGCAGTATTAAGGCAGTGAGAGACCACACAAACACACACACTAAGCTTGGGGGATATACCGTTTATACCATATACCGGAGGTATTTCTAAATACAGACGGTATGATTTTCAATACCGTTAAAAAAAAATTAAAAGCATTGGGATTGTTGATTGCCACGCCACCGCTTAACTTATAAGTTAAGTATAACTATAGGAAATCAAATATGTGTCAAATAACTTAAATCCAGCTCAGGGCTCCAGCTATGCATCTGGGTTGCTGACTTGCTAGCTAACTGGCTAGACGTCAACATCAAACGTCTTGGTTTACAGCAGAGACGTTGAATCCCCTCCTGGATCAACATCCCTGTTGCCTAACTTGTTTTGTGTGTCAAAACAGAAATAGCTCCCTTTGTTTGCACTTCCAGTAGCACTGCCTACCCTGGTACGTTACAGAAACGGTATTGTTGTATGAAAACCTGGATACCCGCCTAACACACACCATCTTCAACCATACACAACACCATCAGAACACACACACTCTTGCCTAAGAAAGGATACCCACTGCTCATTCCATTTTGCAGACGATCCACACTCCTCCGTCGCCGTTACAACCGTCAGCCTTATTTATCCTGGTCTCTGAGTGCAGAACTCATTCGTTATCAACACCCTCTATGAAGCCTGCAATAACACCTGGGGTGTTCCCATAGTAAAACCCCTCCCATATCAGTGGATAATCTTGATTCTTGCAAACACTTAATAGATACGGTGGCTCAATTGAGGGCATGTATTGGTTTTACTATGTATGTATTTATGCTGAGACATTCTTATCAGGATCATTAGCTCTGCTAGAGGATATATTAAAAAAGAGTGCACTTTTGGGGACGTGGCCTTGGTCGACGTGTGTGGGTTGTTAATTAATGTTACTGGAGTGTGTGACCGGTGTAGGTTGCCTCCGCGTTGTGTTTTGATCGGCTTACACATGACCAAAAGGACCAGGGTTGCTGTGCTTCCCTTATATGCCAACTCCTCTGCAAAGTACAAATGAACAACGAAAGGGGGCAGGAAAAACTAGTCCAATGATGACATGTACAGTCATGGCCAAAAGTTTTGAGAATGACACAAATATACATTTCACAAAGTCTGCTGCCTCAGTTTGTATGATGGCAATTTGCATAGACTCCATTATATTATGAAGAGTGATCAGATGAATTGCAATTAAAAGCAAAGTCCCTATTTGCCATGCAAAATAACTGAATCCCCAAAAAACATTTCCACTGCATTTCAGCCCTGCCACAAAAGGACCATCTGACATCATGTCAGTGATTCTGTCGTTAACACAGGTGAGAGTGTTGACGAGGACAAGGCTGGAGATCACTCTGTCATGCTGATTGAGTTTGAATAACAGACTGGAAGCTTCAAAAGGAGGGTGGTGCTTGGAATCATTGTTCTTCCTCTGTCAACCATGGTTACCTGCAAGGAAACACGTGCCGTCATCATTGCTTTGCACAAAAAGGGCTTCACAGGCAAGGATATTGCTGCCAGTAAGATTGCACCTAAATCAACCATTTATCAGATCATCAAGAACTTCAAGGAGAGCGCTTCAATTGTTGTGAAGAAGGCTTCAGGGCGTCCAAGAAAGTCCAGCAAGCACCAGGACCGTCTCCTAAAGTTGATTCAGCTGAGGGATCGGGGCACCACCAGTACAGAGCTTGCTCAGGAATGGCAGCAGGCAGGTGTGAGTGAATCTGCACGCACAGTGAGGCAAAGACTTTCAGAGGATGGCCTGATGTCAAGAAGGGCAGCAAAGAAGCCACTTCTCTCCAGGAAAAACATCAGGGACCGACTGATATTCTGCAAAAGGTACAGGGATTGGACTGCTGGGGACTGGGGTAAAGTCATTTTCTCTGATCCCCTTTCCGATTGTTTGGGGCATCCGGAAAAAAGCTTGTCCGGAGAAGACAAGGTGAGCGCTACCATCAGTCCTGTGTCATGCCAACAGTAAAGCATCCTGAGACCATTCATGTGTGGGGTTGCTTCTCAGCCAAGGGAGTGGGCTCACTCACAATTTTGCCTAAGAACCCAGCCATGAATAAAGAATGGTACCAACACATCCTCCGAGAGCAATTTCTCCCAACCATCCAGGAACAGTTTGGTGACGAACAATGCCTTTTCCAGCATGATGGAGCACCTTGCCATAAGGAAAAAGTGATAAGTAAGTGGCTTGGGGAACAAAACATCGATATAGTTCATGGCCAGGAAACTCCCCAGACCTTAAACCCATTGAGAGGCGGGTGGACAAACAAAAACCCACAAATTCTGACAAACTCCAAGCATTGATTATGCAAGAATGGGCTGCCATCAGTCAGGATGTGGCCCAGAAGTTAATTGACAGCATGCCAGGGCGGATTGCAGAGGTCTTGAAAAAGAAGTGTCAACACTGCAAATATTGAGTCTTTGCATCAACTTCAAGCAATTGTCAATAAAAGCCTTTGACACATATGAAATGATTGTAATTATACTTCAGTATTCCATAGTTGCATCTGACAAAAATATCTAAAGACACTGAAGCAGCAAACTTTGTGGAAATGAACATTTGTGTCGTTCTCAAAACTTTTGGCCACGACTGTACAGACAAAAGTACAGTAACTAGCTAGCATGTACAGCATTCACAAAACAACAGATACAATTCTAATAAATGACTGAAATGCTTACATCTCACCATATATTGGTGGGAGGCCATTCTAACATAACGGAAGTGACCATATAAACAAAATATCAGTGTTTTTACACCGGATTTTCATGGGACAATTGTTTTGTAACCTACATCTTCCGTATGGGTACAGTAGAAAGGGAAAAGGTAAGGGGGGCAAGGGATGTTAATTAGGGGGCATGCAGAAGGAGAAGGACATTAAAAAGGGCACTGACAACAACAAAAGGAATGTGCACCCAATATCAGGGATGGGAACTATTCAGATTTTGTGCAATTATACAACATGAAATTGTTGCATGTGTATGTGATGTTACTGTCTGTGTGTGTGTGTGTGCGTGCGTGCGCACCAGTGTGTATCGTGTAGGCGTCTGTGTGTGTAATGCATAGGCGTGCGTGCTAATGTGCATGTGCTTCTGCCTAGCTGTGTGTGAATGTGCCTGTGTGTGCCTCATCTAAATCCTGAGCGGTGGGCCTCCCTCCATGGCAACACATTCACTAGAAGACTAAAACTGCACCTGCAGCCATCAGCAGAAAGCAATCCCTCCAGCTGCAATCTCTGCAGTCCTTAGATAAGGCCACAGGGGCCGCCCGGGTATTTAGATATACACTCCAGCTACTGTAGTCATACATTCAGATATGTGCATGCCTTGGCCTTGGCTGGGAAATGATGACTTCACATTCCCAAGAGGCAGCTATAGAAATCCAATAAGAGGAAATATCTCCCGCACTCACCTTTAACCACACACTCACACACAGAGAGAGAGAGAGAGAGAGAGAGAGAGTTTGCCAGTAGAGAGGTGAGAGCAGACACACACAGAGGCACCGTTGGGGTTTATGAATTTGAATGTGTTGAAATTCTTTATTTATTAGATAAACTTGCTCTGCCCAGTGGGAGAGAGGGAGAACGGAGAGAACAAGGAGAGGGAAAGAGTAACGGTGACGTGAGTGTCATAAGGCTGAGGAATGAGGAAGACAGAAGTAGAGAGAGAACTAGCATGTGTGAGACAGAGGAGCAGGCATCGAAGTGTTTGGGAGAGAAACAGTTATAGAGGGAGGGAGGGCAGTTATAGAGGGAGGGAGGGAGGGAGGGAGGGAGGGAGGGAGGGAGGGAGGGAGGGAGGGAGGGAGGGATAATACAGTGGAATCTGGAGACAATCTTCAAAGAGACTATATATACCTGGAGTGAAACACAGAGAGGACCTCCCTGTCAGAATTCCATTCCCTTCTCATCCATCTCACCCACCCCTTCCCCCTCCTTTAACTTCCAATCCCTCTATCCTCCTCTCCCCCCTGTAGCCTCCTCTCCAAATCCGCTCATGTCCTCTCTATCCTCATAAACAAAGAGAAAGACTGCAACACAGAGGTTGGGACACTTTGGGAGAATAGGTGAGGAAGAAGGAAGGGGAGGAATGGTGAAGGGGCAGAAGAGAGGAGAGGAGGAGTGGGGTGTCAAGAGAATACATGTTGGATGAACACACCAACTACCGCCCCCTCCACCCATCAGACATCACAACAGAGAAGTGGGGGAAGAAGGAAAGGAGTGAAGAGGAGGAAGGTTTTGAGGGAGAAAGTGGTCCTCATTGGTAGGCCATGTCTCAGGGCTGAAAGCGTTCATTAGCAAACATGGCTCAAGCTAATTAGTTCTGCAAACACTACATCCTTATATACTCACCCACACTCACTCTGAGACCCTGATAGATGAGCATTTGGGGAGGAGAAGAATAATGAGAAACAAACAAAACAGAAAGAGTGTTCGTGTCTGGGTTTCTGTTCGGAAAATGTGGCACCGGACAATGTGAACGGGAAGATTTTAATTTACGCTCCATTTGAAAAATTTACCGGACCCATATGCATTGGGTGCATAACCCACTAGGGCGTCCACTCGCGGTACTCAGAATGACAGAAATCACATTTACATTATGCTAATGCATCTTAACAAAACATGCAACTCATGCATTGAAGCAGCCAATAAAACACAATTTTCGAACATTTGCCAAAATTCAATTAGTGTGAAAACACCATTCTAAACAGCGCCCCTGATAGCAGTTCCATATGTGACAGCAATTCAGGTTTCAAACAATTAAGTACATTTTCAAAATGCATACGGCCTTCATCAGCTCACATTGTAAAATGGTGGGTGACGCCCTGAGAGCCTGTTGCCTGCACTTGAATGGTAAATGGGAAGCTCGCTTCAATTTCCAGTTGAGAAGTCAAAATAAACGAAGCAAAAATAGAAACGTCCTCTCACTGTCAACTGAGTTTATTTTCAGCAAACTTATTAACATGTGTAAATATTTGTATGAACATAGAAAGATTCAACAACTGAGACATAAACTGAACAAGTTCCACAGACATGTGACTAATAAAAATTGAATAATGTGTCCCTGAAAAAAGGGAGGGTCAAAATCAAAAGTAACAGTCTGTATCTGGTAAACCACCAGCTGCATTAAGTACTGCAGTGCATCTCCTCCTCATGGACTGCACCAGATTTGCCCGTTTTTGCTGTGCGATGTTACCCCACTCTTCCACCAAGGTACCTGCAAGTTCCCGAACATTTCTGGAGGGAATGGCCCTAGCCCTCACCCTCCGATCTAACAGGTCCCAGACATGCTCAATGGGATTGAGATCCGAACTCTTCGTTGGCCATGGCAGAACACTGACATTACTGTCTTGCAGGAAATCACGCACATAACGAGCAGTATGGTGGTGTTGTCATGCTGGAGGGTCATGTCAAGATGAGCCTGCAGGAAGGGTACCACATGAGGGAGGAGGATGTCTTCCCTGTAATGCACAGCGTTGAGATTGCCTGCAATAACAACAAGCTCAGTCCGATGATGCTGTGACACACCGCCCCAGACCATGACGGACCCTCCACGTCCAAATTGATCCCGCTCCAGAGTTCAAGCAGATGAGCAGGGACCCTCGGCATCTTTCTTTTGGTGTTTTTCAGAGTCAGTAGAAAGGGCTCTTTAGTGTTCTAAGTTTTCATAACTGTGACCTTAATTGCCTACCGTCTGTAAGCTGTTAGTGTCTTAATGACCGTTCCACAGGTGTATGTTCATTAATTGTTTATGGTTCATTGAACAAGCATGGGAAAAAGTGTTTAAACCCTTTGCAATGAAGATCTGTGAAGTTATTTGGATTTTTATGAATTATCTTTGAAAGACAGGGTCCTGAATAAGGGACGTTTCTTTTTTTTGCTGAGTTTATATACCAACAACTTTCCTTATGTCTTATCTGAAACTCAAGCTACTATATTTGCAGATTATACTATAATTTATACAGCAAGACAATCGGTTCAACAGGTACAGCAAGCTCTACAAGTAGATTTGGAAAATATCAGGAAGTGAGTTTGCCGGAACAAACTTGTTAAACGCCAAGAAAACCAAAGTTATGTTGGTCTGTTCCACCAGGAAAAGGCCAACACAGCATGGGATACAATTTAGTATGGAAGGAGTACAAATTGAGGAAGTGGCAGAAACCAAACTGCTGGGAGTGCAGCTAGACAACTGCTTATCATGGTCGTCTCAAATAACTAATCTATGTAAAAAATATATATATATATATATATATATTAAAACAGCATGCATAATCAGAAGGATAGCAAAGTATTTTCCAGGAAAGATTCTTCAGCAAATAACACAAGCATTAATTGAGAGTCAGGTGAACTACTGTTCTGTGGTCTGGGGAAATGCATCATCAAGTGAAGGTTTGAGGCTGCAGAATGCACAGAACAAAGCAGCAAGGATTGTTTTAAGGTGGAGATATGGTTCTTCTGTTGTCGTCATACGCAATGTTCTTGGTTGGTCATCAATCAACAAGATAATTGAAAAAAAACATGCTAATTTATTTCATAATATACACCATTTAAAACGGCCAAGTTCTATTCACAACGGTATTCAGTTGGTAAAAGACAGACATTCAGTAAATACTAGGAATAGATTGTCCACCATCTATGTGATATCCAGACAAGAGAGAAATAGGCAAAATAACATTTCAATTTAGAGCAATAAAGAAATGTAATTATTTAACAGGAGAAACCAGAAACCTTTCAATATATACATTTAAACAAAACTTTAAAAACATTTAAATATAATACATAGGAAAGTTGTGCTGGACTATGGTAGATGAAGACTCAACCTATATTTTTAGACTGTAAATTATTTATCTGGTCAACATGTTAGTGTATTATGTCTGTTTGTACAGTGTGTTTATATGTGAAAATGTGATCGTATTATAAATTGTATTTTAACGTTTAAGGACTCTTTCAAGATTAGTCCAAATGAGGACTAAAAGAGATCCTCATAAAATCATTTCAAAATCAAACCCAGAGTTCTCCGTTCTGACACCTCTGGTCTTTTGGCCCTCCCACCCCTAAGGGAGGGCGGCTCCTGCTCAGTCCAATCAAGGCTCTTCTCTGTAGAGTAGAGTACTTGCCCATCTTCTGAAAACATCTGAAACCCTACCTCTTCAAAAAAAGTATCTTAAATAATCACCCAGCATCCCCCTCTCAACCCTTCCCTCAACCCTCCCTTGAAAGTATAATAACTACATGATGTTCACAAGGCATACCACTGTTCTCTGTGCTCTTCCTGTGTTGCTGCGTGAGGAAGTCTTAGAATTATTTTTTTTACCGTTCAAGGTATGTTTCTTGTCATTCTGGTTACTGTTGATAATGGTGTCCATTCCCAATTAACCCGCCCCTATACACCTGTGGTGAACTGAGAACATTAGAAGGGTGAGTATAGTGTTCAATTTATCTAGCCAACCATCGGCCAGGGTGGATATATTGCTATATAACATGTCTGTCTAGTATTCTCATCTCAAGTGCATTTGTGTATTCCGGGTGGAGGATTGTGACGAGCCAGCGTTTGCTGATGCACTGGTAGCCTGATTTACATTTGTTAGTGACAACGATGAAAATCAAGTCCACTACAATCCGGTCAAGATCTCAGTTGTCCTGGAGAGTGAAGTTGTTTTGACCGACCTGGCTGACGCTTAATAACTGGTAATGTCCGGTCTGATCTATGCTCTGTATTTGTTATTCCAAAAGAACTGTCCAACACTTACAAGTTCATTCACAAATTCCTGCTCGGTTTAGAAGACGCAAAACTGAAGCCAGGGATAAAGGGTCTGAAGAATGACTTGATGATACACGTGTAGACATTGACCAAATGACAAAGACTGGCTGAAAACACACTTTGTCCTTGTTTCTACATTGCAAATGCTGCTTAAGGTTGGATTCTTTCTTTCTTTTTTATTCACGAGACATTGGGTTGGAACTGTTATGTTGAGTTGTATCGAGAATACAGTACAAAATATTCAATTGTCAAGGGTATTTGGTTTGAAACAGAACATGAAGGCTTTGTCATAAATACATATTTCAATTTTAGTAGACACTCATCCAGAGAAACAGCGACAGATTTTTTCCACCTAATCGGCTCAGGATTTCGAACCAACGACCTTTCGGTTGCGTACCACCCCGTGAATGAATGCCTACACCTATATTTTTATAAGTGCCTATAGGGAGGAGAAATGAAATAAAGTTTTTTTTGCCTCGTGTCTTTTTCTCTAAACCCATTGGATGAAAAGGTCAGAGGGGAGGGACCTCTTAACCAATGGGTTTTCAGGAGACGGCGAGGCAAGAGGACACAATGAATAAAGGAAATGCAATTGAGGTTCTTCCAAGAAGCTGATTTGGGATTCAGAGGAGGGTAGACCATATTTCCTTGCTTTGTAATAACCTGTTCTTTGCCAATGGCAGAATCTCAATTGGATTTCCTTGATTCCTTGTGTCCTCTCTTCTCATTAGACAATGTTTTTGTGCCAGCTCTCCATTATGCGTGTGTTTATATAAT
Organism: Oncorhynchus mykiss; assembly: GCF_013265735.2. Classification (NCBI taxonomy): domain Eukaryota; kingdom Metazoa; phylum Chordata; class Actinopteri; order Salmoniformes; family Salmonidae; genus Oncorhynchus; species Oncorhynchus mykiss. The sequence continues at coordinate 55,843,840 of NC_048570.1, forward strand.
TTTGTATGAAATTACTGTACATTGAGTTGGCACAACTTCATTGGTTCAAAGCGTGTGGAGTTGTTACAACCTAATAGGATTAGTATATTGAGTTTCATTAACTTCTTTGGGGTACCTCCCCTTCTCAATTTCTGCCTAAAGACATACCCTAATCTAACTGCCTGTGGCTCAGGCCCAGAAGCAAGGATATGCATATTATTGGTATCATTTGAAAGGAAACACTCTGCATTTTGTGGAAATGTGAATTGAATGTAGGAGAATATAACACAATAGATCTGGTAGAAGAAAATACAAGGAAATAAACATACGTTACCTGTTTTTTATTGTTGCTGCATCATCTTTCAAATGACCAAGAACAGCCAAACATACTGATAGCATGCTGTGGATGATTTGAATGAAGAACATAAGACGGCAACAATAGCTGAGCAAATTTTTAGACAGATAACTTCAAAAATGAGCGAGCTACATGACATTGAGTATGAGGTCACCCAGGTGTCCCACACAAATGTAACCAAATGTACCCAAGTGGCAGAATTGGTACAGTGATTTTGAAGGAAATAACTATATACAAAATACATAAATGCTATTCTAACACACCCCCAAAAGATATGTAAAAAATATTATTATATTTTAAATAAAAAAATAACAAGGGTAACTATTTACTTGGTCTCGCTTTCTCTATCAATTTCCTCTATCATTTGGGTTAAATCTGTATACCTAGACTTTGTTTTAGCTTTTCCTGATTTATTCGCCATCATTTAAATATATACATTTGCTGAAAATGCTATTGACTATGTACTGCTATGTGTAACACTTGTGGCTCCGTCAAGTAGGATTTGCAATGACGAATGAACCTCTTTTACGCCAGAGTTTACGACAAAGGCTGGTCTTCAAACGTATAATCATTACATATTGCCGTTTATCTCAGCTCATTGGCTATCTTCCAAGCTAGATTTCAAGATGATCAGTGGTCTTTGGGCCAAAATACAGTCAATCAACGATAGACCGGTCCTACCATTGGTGCGCAATGAGGTCATTGATTGGTGTCTTCAAAATGGTTTGTTTCGGTCAATACGTACCGGGAAAAGAACCATCACATATGGTTGTGTTAGTAACAACCAGAGGATTGCAATGAAACCAACCATGACTGGATAAACGGTTGTTTAGTGTGTGTAATTACCACGAACGCTTCGTCCAAAGTTGAATGAGACGGAAATCACGACGCAAGAAGTTTACAAATGTTTCGTGTTAGGCTATAAAAATGGATGTTATCAAACAAAACAAAGATTCACTGTGTAGTTAGGACACTTGGCATTGCCACCAGAGGAAGATCTTCAAAGATAAGCAATTTATTTTATTGTTATTTCTGACTTTCGTGACACTAACGCTTAGTTGGAAAATGCTAGTAATACTTGTGTGTGCGGGGAGCTGTCCTCAGAAAATCGCATAGTTTGCTTTCACAGTAAAGCTTTTTGAAATCTGACACAGCTGCTGGATTAATAAGATGTTCATCTTTTAAATGATGTAAGATACAAGTATTTACAAGAATGTTTACGATAACAAATGGTGTATTTAGAATGTTAGCACGTTAGCGCCTCACCTACCCTAGAGAGGTTAAACCACTTGAGTAGCACGTTTTCATGTTTAAGTAAGCTTAAATCATTTGTTCGTAAGTCAACTTCACTCAAAAGGGTTATGTTACAATAACATAGTATATTTAAGTAAAGTCAACAACATAATTTAAATTAGCTTCTCTCAATAGTGGTATGTGATACTGTATTTACATTGTTATTCAAACCACTTTTTTGTGCTTACTCAAACACTGACAGTACAGCATACTCAAATTACTCGTTTTTCAAACTCAAACGGTTCAATGCATTCACCTTCCTCAAATCATTTGAGTAAACCTAACTCAGGTTTTACAGTGTGTAGTCAGTTAAACACAAACACACATGCATACACGTACACACCTTATACCCGCCACAGAGAACAAAACCAATTATGAGCTAAGAGGAGATACCATCAAGGTGGAGTTACGACTGAGAATAAGACTGATTTCCCTGTTGAGCAGATTAACACACAGCTGGAAAACCTACGCACACCCACATATATACACATCGTCTACACACACCAAAAACACACTACTATGCTGGACAGTAGGGATGGCCCAAGATAATTACTATGCTCGGGGTTTCTTAGTAATGAGATACAAAGAAAACACACACACACACACACACTTCTTAGGGTTCATATAAGATATTCCCAGGGCACAGTAAATTAGTTAAAGAGCAGAGGCAGAAATCAATTGTGAGCATACACTATTCATGCCTCTGCAATCTTGACATCTCCCCTCCTATTTTTTTTCCTACATTTACTCAGTTATTTTTGGTGGGCACAGAGCAGAGAGCAGAAAGCAGAGGCTGATAAATGCTGGATGTAAATGTCGCCGTTAATATTCCTAACTGACTGTTTTACACAGTCTGCATTAAACTATACCCTAAATGTGGGATGAGGATATGTGTGGAGGGGAGAACAAAATACAAAATGAATCCGAGACATTGGAATAAACTGTCAGATGCACGCAAGCATACACATATAGAGTATGTATGCAACAAGAAAACAGAGGGATATACAAACCCCAGGTCTCGCGTGGATTCACATGTCTGGTGACCTCAGTTGCAGGGGACTAAACAAAACAGGACTGCTGATGTGGTCTACGTCTAAATGACGCGGGTTTGTGTTTGGCTTGACATGTAAGGGGATCAGCTCTTTCCCCTCCTCCAGGTCTCGTGGCATGTCAGTCTAATTTAGCTGTGTCCTGTACACACTCCCAACACTAGCCTGACCCATTCTCTACACTCTTAACACCACATATATACACACACACACACACACACACACACACACAACCATTATGCAGTGCAGAACCCTAGTTTCCTTGGATACCAGCATTTTACACACACACAAGCACGATGGGTCGTTCCACCTCAAGAACGCAGAAGAAAGACGATTTCAACACACACCACCTCAGATTGTTCTGATATCGGTTCTGTAATTAGTAAAAGATACGATTAGTATTCGTGAAGCATTATTTTGTTCTCTGAGAAATGAGGCTAATTGATTGCACCCAAACTGGCCATTCTAATTTATAGGATTCAGATAATATACAATAAATATAGTACCTAATATCCGATTTGGGCCAAACGTCTCACTACCTAGCAAGAACCCCCGAATATAGTCAAAAGGCACCTATAGAAACCCTACACCACAGGCTAATTTCACCCCAGCAAACAGTATACAGTATTAGTTCTCTATGTTTGACAAGTAGTATGAAGACGTGGTTTGGAGTATTACGCCATACTATGTAATGTTTTCCCTGTGAATCTGGAGATGTCAGCCCCCCGATCAGAGAAATTACTAATTGAAGTCGCTTGCATCGTTTACCACAAAGCAGTGTGAAAGTACCATGTTTTGACCACTCGATGCTGCTGCTATACCGCGTTACTCTTTTATACATTTCGCTGGTCTCTTGTGTTTATGGAATAGATCGCAACGTTCCCTTCGCTACTTTTGGCAGAGAACCAATAGATTTGGTTCATGCTGAAAATAAATAGTGCGCTCACCCTCACAATTCAAGTCCTCCACGAAAGCAATGCGGTTTATCTTTCTCTTACGCTTAATCTGTGTCCAAGTAACGGCGACCTTTGTGTATGACTTATTCACTTCAAAAAAGGTCTGGATTAGTTACTGATAGTTCTAATAGTTTCAGTGTTCTGGTCTTCAATGGTAAAAGTCCCAAATACAAACTGTATAGTGTTTTGCAATGTTAACGGTATTGGTTTGGGTTTAGTTTAGTTTACTGGTAAATATCACTAATCACAATACATATAGAGCTGTTTCCTGATATATACAATGTACTATTATGTTTATTTGTCACATGCACAGGAAACAGAAGGTGTAAACGGTACAGTGAAATGGTTACTTGCATAGTAGCAATATCAAAAACAGAAAGTGTCCAGATAAAAATGTTTTATAAATATTTTATAAATATTAGATGACCCGGCACACTTGTCTAAATTGATGAGTCATGTGAAGGAAATGTTATAACCACATCTAGCTAAGTGGATGAGCCACTATTGTCTAGACATATACACAAGTTCATGAAATACAATAGATGGCCGTAATCACCCCCAGACACACCTGGCTAATTTGATGGGTCATGTAATAATTGTTGTGTCTTTGGCATCATTAAACTGAAGACTTATTATTATCAAATAAATTATCTGTAATTATTATTACGTGATTAAACCAACTTAATCATGTAAATGTAATTAACTAGGAAGTCGGGGCACCAATGAAAATCTTCAGATTACAAAGTTATAATTTTCCAAATATAACTCTTCAGATATTTTAATATCTGATCAATTAGTCTTCTAATTAATTATTTATTCTTTACCTCAAGTTAGTCTCATTCCAAACATCGGAAATTGTTGGTTATCTACACAAACCCAGTCTTCACTATGAATCATCCATACATCAATTGTCTCAATCATTTATTTATTAACTAACTAAATAAACGCAGAAATGCACACACAAACAAAGTAGATAGGGTTACAAGGAAATGATAGGTGATGTGCCCTAGTGGGCTAAACCGGCATAGCGGCTTGTTAGACAAAGGGACTAAGAAGGGCACGAAAGATAAAAGACACTACAAGGTTGATAATTATAACAATTGAAATGCTAATCCTTTGCACATGAACGCTCAGTCATTCGGGAATAATTCCAATCAATATATATATTTACGCTCAGAGTGTCGTTGTGATCTCTGTTGGAAAGTTTGTTTCTGTTGGAGAGTTTGTCTGCCCTCTCTCTCTCTCTCTGGCATGGTTAAAATGGATAGTTCAGAGTAACATTCAGCAATGTTGTTATAGGATAGATGTTTCGGCGGTTGTCGGTCTTCGCATTCACGGGTACATAATTTCTAGCTGCAGACTAGTAATTAATATTGAAAAGTAGCTCTTATTCTGTCGGATCGAAAGTCTCAGAGTTTAACCACGTGGTATGGTTAAGAATTCAGCAATCTACTCAAACCTTAGCCCTCTCGGTTATTGAGGTAAACTGGTCTGAAGAGAAATTCCCAAGGTGGGGGTTATATTCGGAAGAGCAGAAAAAGGCTGTCCCATGATGCCAGATCAATGTCTGTGCTCATGGGGCGGGCCAATGACTTAGTTAACTTTAAAGGTAATTGGGTTCCCTTTCATTAAACAGTTTAAAATCACATTACATAATTTCACAAATAGTTTCATCTTTACTCATTCATTTTATACAACAATTAGATGCAAGTCTCATAACTGAGACTCTTGTATAAACAGAGTTATGGTAATGTGGCTGAATTGTCTCTCATGAGTTTCAAAAACATTAAACGAAATGGACAGGTCGTAGCTGGATTCTTCCCCGACCGTGTGCACCTTCTCAAAAACATGTACATTGTTCAGTTCTCAAGTTCTATGCTGGAGAAGAGGTTCCTTTGTTCTCCTGTGAAACCTTTTCTCTCTCTCTATACTGTCTGACCATGATGAAGAGATTCTCCTCCAGGAATTTACGACCTGAGATAACAGCAGCCTGAGTGTAGGCAAGAGAGAGAGAGAGGGGGAAGGCACGCTATATACCCAAAGAGGGCCACGTCATGACACAATGAACAAATCACATCATCAAATCAAATTGCATTGGTCACATACACATGTTTAGCAGATGTGTTGTGGGATTAGCTAAATGCTTGTGTTTCTAGCTCCGACAGTGCGGTACTATTTAACAATTTCACAACATATACCCAATACATACAAATCTAAGAAAAGGAATGGAATAAAGAATATATAAATATATGGAAGAGCACCGACTAAGAGCGGCAAAGACTACGATACAGTAGAATAGAATAGAATACAGTAGATACATGATGAGATGAGAAATGCAAAATAAGTCAACATTATTAAAGTGACTAGTGTTTCATTTATTAAAGTGGCCAGTGATTTCAAGTATATGTATATAGGCAGCAGCCTCTCATGTGCTAGCTATTTAACTGTCTGATGGCCTTGAGATAAAGGCTGTTTTTCAGTCTCTCGGTCCCAGCTTTGATGCACCTGTACTTACCTCGCCTTCTGGATGAAAGCGGGGTGAACAGGCAGTGGTTCGGGTGGTTGTTGTCCTTGATTATCTTTTTGGCCTTCCTGTGACATGGAGGGCAGGTAGTATGACACCGGTGATGCGTTGGGCAGACCGCATCACCCTCAAGAGAGCCCTGCAGTTGCGGACCGTGCAGTTGCCGTACCAGGCGGTGATACAACCTGACAGGATGCTCTCAATTGTGCATCTGTAACATTTTGTGAGGGTTTTAGGTGCCAGGCCAAATTTCTTCAGCCTCCTGAGGTTGACGAGGCACTGTTGCACCTTCTTCACCACACTGTCTGTGTGGGTGGACCATTTCAGTTTGTCAGTGATGTGTACTCCAAGGAACTTGAAGCTTTGAACTGGCATAATCTCAACTCATACTACTACCAATACAATCATTGTACATGGATGAACACTTCACAGCAGAAAGTAACCATTAAACTCTGTTTTGTAATTCTCGATGGCTAACGTTATATCTTTCAAAAACGGTGGGGTAGAAAGGACTGTCAACACATACTGAACAGCTCACGTTGTAGACAGAAGCATGCTACATGGCAAACATATCCAAACTCATGTTTGTCCCTGATTCGGCCTGAGCTCAGGGCTTGGAATGGGCTCATTCCTCCAAGATCACCTGCCATCCCGGCTCCCGTCAAACCCTAGCTTTCCTCCGATAACGCTTCTGGTAGTCCACTATGGCTCTTGACATCTCAGCTTTCATCGCCACATGCATGGTGTGTGCTCAGAATAAGACTCAGAGGCAAGCTCCGTCTGGCCTCCTTCAGCCAATCCCGGTTCCTCATCGCCCCTGGTCCCATATATGCCTGGATTTTGTCACAGGGCTTCCTCCGTCTGATGGCAACACCACTATCCTGACATTACCCATTTCATCCCTCTCCCCAAATTACCTTCAGCTAAGGAGACGGCCCAGCTTATGGTGCAGCACGTCTTCCGAATCCATGGACTCCCTGTTGACATTGTCTCTGATTGTGGTCCTAAATTCTCATCCCGATTCTGAAAGGCGTTCTGCACCCTCATTGGGTCGTCGGCCAGCCTGTCAGTTGGAGCGTGCCAATCAAGACCTGAAGGCTGCGCTTAGGAGCCTCGTCTCAACCAACCCCACCACCTGGTGCCGGCAACTTGTGTGGGTGGAGTAAGCTCGGGAACACTCTTCCCTGCTCGGCCACTGGGCTTTCGCCCTTCGAGTACTCCATGGGAAATCAGCCATCGCTCTTCCCAGAGCAAGAAGAAGAGGTCAACATACCCTCAGCCCAGATGTTCGTCCGCTGCTGTCGGAGTACCTGGAAGAGAGCTCGGTCTACTCTTCTCAAGGCCATCTCCAGGTATTGTCAAAAAGAGGGCAGAGGGTATGGCTGTCTATGCAACATCTGCCCCTCTGGGTGGAGTCCCGTAAACTTTCCCCCCATTTTATTGGTCCTTTCCCCACTGCTGTTCATCTTCTGTTGCCCCGTACCCTGCGCATACATCCCACTGTTCATGTGTCCAGGATTAAGCCCTTGTCTCACTGTCCTTTGTCTCCTGTTTCCAGGCTCACCCCTCTTCCCAATCTCATTGACAGCCATCCGGCGTGACCTCGGGGTAGGGGTTTCCAATACCTGGTTGACTGGGAGGGTTATGGCCCGGAGGAGAGGTGTTGAGTCCCCGCTAAGGACATCCTGGACCTGGCCCTCATTGCCGACTTTCACCGCCGGCACCCCGGTATGCGCCCAAGTAGGACACCAGGTGGATCCCCTGGGGGGTATTGTCACAGCCTGATCTGTTTGACCTGTCTTTGTGCTTGTCTCCACTCCTCTCTAGGTGTCGCCCATCTTCCCCATTATCCCCAATGTATTTAAACCTGTGTTCTCTGTTTGTCTGTTGCCAGTTCGTCTTGTCAAGTTTACCCGCGTGTTTTTCCGTGCTCCTGCAATCCTAGTCTCTGTTTTCTAGCCCTCCCGGTTCCGACCTGTTCTACCTGCCCTGACACTGAGCTCGCCTGCCTGACAATTCAGCCTGCCCTGACCTCGAGCCTGCTTGCCTCCCTGTACCTTTCTGACTCTGACCTGGTTAACCTCTCTGGGATATGTGGGGACGTTAGCGTCCCACCTGGTCAAAAGCCAGTGAAAATGCAGAGAGACAAATTCAAATAAAAATCGAACTTTCATGAAATCACATAGCAAATTAAAGCTACACTTGTTGTGAATCCAGCCAACATGTCAGATTTCAAAAAGGCTTTTCAGTGAAAGCAAATGATGCTATTATCTGAGGATAGCACCATAGTAAACAGAGAGAGAAGCATAATTCAACCCTGCAGGCGCGACACAAAACGCATAAATAAAAATATAATTCATGCCTTACCTTTGACAAACTTCTTTTGTTGGCACTCCAATATGTTAATTAATTAATTCCATCGATATATATCCAAAATGTCCATTTATTTGGCGCATTTGATCCAGAAAAACACCAGTTCCAACTTGCGCAACGTGACGAGAAAATATCTCAAAAGTTACCTGTAAACTTTGCCAAAACATTTCAAACTACTTTTGTAATACAACTTTAGGTATTTTTTTACGTAAATAATCAATAAAATTGAAGACGGGGTGATCTGTGTTCAATACAGGAGGAAAACAAACTGTAGCTAGCTTTCTGGTCACGCGCCTCTATCTAACAGTGCACTTAAAGTTACCCTCGTTCAAGATGGCCGTACTTCTTCATTACACAAAGGAAAAACATCAACCAATTTCTAAAGACTGTTGACATCCAGTGGAAGCGATAGGAACTGCAAGAAGGTCCCTTAGAAATCTGGATTCCCAATGAAAACCCATTGAAAAGAGAGTGACCTCAAAAAAAATCTGAATGGTTTGTCCTCTGGGTTTCGCCTGCTAAATAAGTTCTGTTATACTCACAGATATGATTCTAACAGTTTTAGAAACTTCAGAGTGTTTCCTATCCAAATATACTAGTAATGTGCATATCTTATCTTCTGGGGATGAGTAGCAGGCAGTTGAATTTGGGCATGCATTTCATCCGGACATGAAAATACTGCCCCCTGTCCCCAAGAAGTTAATGAACTTCAGCCTGTCCTCGACCAGCCTATTAACTGCCCTTTGTATTTTAATACATATCAGAGACTCTAATCATCTGCCTCCTGTGTCTGCATCTGGGTCTCGCCATGTGTCGTTTTGGAATATAATCTAAATCCTACAAATTAAAATGGCCAATTTGGGTGCAATCAATTGGCTAATTTCTCCTAAAACAAATTACATTTCAACAAAATAATTTCTGGAATGTCGATTTGACCTGTTTCTAACTACAGGAATGATTTCAGAACAATCTGAGATGGTGGGTGTCATGGCTTACTGAAATGACATGGAACGACTGGAATGAGAGATTATGTGTTTAGGATGTGGGGGTGGAGAGTGGGATAGAGAGAGGGAGAGAAAGAGATGTGTACCCTCGGATGGAGGGATGACCAAGGGAGAGAAGTGTCCCAGGACGGAGGAGTAATCTGGCCCTGCGATGATGAACACCCCTCTCGGGCTCATTTATCATCAGGATGCGACAGGGCCTCTCGTCGATATCATCCGAGTGTGACGGGGACTCCCCGCACATACATTACACACAGACACGTTCCATAGAGCGCCAGGCAGTTTAAGGCTTAGTTGGTTGGAGGTTGGAGCGTGGTGCTTTCAACAGCAGAGTTGGGGATTTGAGGCAATGATACAATTTGAGAATAAAATTACTATTATAACTATAATAAAGCTTCAATGAAGCTTCTGGATAAGTGTCTGGCCAAACTAAAATAGACATGTTTTTTCTCTACTCTCAAAAGAGCACCCTGCTTCAGTCCACAGAACAAGACTCCTTAGCTAACTGACCTCCAGGTCTTTGAATGTGGGGAATGAGGGAGTTAAATTTAGCTTGGTTAGCAAATCAGGCCAGTGTTCTCTCCTCTGCAGTTCGTGTGGCCGGGACCACCAAAAATATCATATTACAAAATATTACTGTAATTTTACATACTAAGGGCTTTGTGGAAACAGGAACTGAGGACCACAAGGGAAATTTTAGGAATCCTTCATAGACACCTCTGATCTGCTGACAAAGTCCTATTACGGTCAAATAAGGAAATAAAAGAGAAAAAAATACATGTTTTTGGCATGAGCTAACACAACTCCTGAACAGACCAGCGTCCTTGACAATTATTCTCTATGACGGTCACCTTGGCGTTCTTATGAGGGGGAAAAACTACCATTGTGATTATTCAAAACCAGTCTATACCTAAAATATACAGTGGGGGAAAAAAGTATTTAGTCAGCCACCAATTGTGCAAGTTCTCCCACTTAAAAAGATGAGAGGCCTGTAATTTTCATCATAGGTACACTTCAACTATGACAGACAAAATGAGGGAAAAAAATACAGAAAATCACATTGTAGGATTTTTAATGAATTTATTTGCAAATTATGGTGGAAAATAAGTATTTGGTCAATAACAAAAGTTTATATACCCTTTGTTAGCAATGACAGAAGTCAAACGTTTTCTGTAACTCTTCACAATGTTTTCACACACTGTTGCTGTTATTTTGGCCCATTCCTCCATGCATATCTCCTCTAGAGCAGTGATGTTTTGGGGCTGTTGCTGGGCAACACAGACTTTCAACTTCCTCCAAATATTTTCTATGGGGTTGAGATCTGGAGACTGGCTAGGCCACTCCAGGACCTTGAAATGCTTCTTACGAAGCCACTCCTTCGTTGCCCGGGCGGTGTGTTTGAGATCATTGTCATGCTGAAAGACCCAGCCACGTTTCATCTTCAATGCCCTTGCTGATGGAAGGAGGTTTTCACTCAAAATCTCACGATACATGGCCCCATTCATTCTTTCCGTAACATGGATCAGTCGTCCTGGTGCCTTTGTAGAAAAACAGCCCCAAAGCATGATGTTTCCACCCCCATGATTCACAGTAGGTATGGTGTTCTTTGGATGCAACTCAGCATTCCTTGTCCTCCAAACACGACGAGTTGAGTTTTTACCAAAAAGTTATATTTTGGTTTCATCTGACCATATGACATTCTCCCATTCTTCTTCTGGATCATCCAAATGCTCTCTAGCAAACTTCAGACGGGCCTGGACATGTACTGGCTTAAGCAGGGGGACACATCTGGCACTGCAGGATTTGAGTCCCTGGCGGCGTAGTGTGTTACTGATGGTAGGCTTTTTTACTTTGGTACCAGCTCTCTGCAGGTCATTCACTAGGTCCCCCCGTGTGGTTCTGGGATTTTTGCTCACCGTTCTTGTGATTATTTTGACCCCACGGGGTGAGATCTTGCGTGGAGCCCCAGATCGAGGGAGATTATCAGTGGTCTTGTATGTCTTCCATTTCCTAATAATTGCTCCCACAGTTGATTTGCTCAAACCAAGCTGCTTACCTATTGCAGATTCAGTCGTCCCAGCCTGGTGCAGGTCTACAATTTTGTTTCTGGTGTCCTTTGACAGCTCTTTGGTCTTGGCCATAGTGGAGTTTGGAGTGTGACTGTTTGAGGTTGTGGACAGGTGTCTTTTATACTGATAACAAGTTCAAGCAGGTGCCATTAATACAGGTAACGAGTGGAGGACAGAGGAGCCTCTTAAAGAAGAAGTTACAGGTCTGTGAGAGCCAGAAATCTTGCTTGTTTGTAGGTGACCAAATACTTATTTTCCACCATAATTTGCAAATAAATTCATTACAAATCCTACAATGTGATTTTCTGGATTTATTTATTTTTTCTTCTCATTTTGTCTGTCATAGTTGAAGTGTACCTATGATGAAAATTACAGGCCTCTCTCATCTTTTTAAGTGGGAGAACTTGCACAATTGGTGGCTGACTAAATACTTTTTTGCCCCACTGTATAGAGAAGAAAATAAACCCAATGTTGCAATATCCAAGTTTCTCAAATGTTCCTCAAATGCTTCAGTGTAGCAATATCTCAGGTTACTCATAGAGATATTATTTATTACATTTCATTCAAACGTTACTATATTTTGATAAATATAGGCTTACACTATACATACAAGTTCTACAATATAGAGTAATCATATGCTAAGATTTTGCTTTACTGCATTTCCATTCAGCTTGGTGGTACATCCAGGCTCCATAGTGTATTCAGTCACAAGCTGACTATTGTGAGTTTCTATTCAAGACAAGCTACTACATTTCCATTGAGTTCCATACAGACTGCCAGGCTCCACTATAAAAAATTACTGGTGAGAGTCTGATGAGATAGGTGCCGTTCAGGCTTTATTACATTTCCATAGAGCGTAATATTGCCAGGCTCCAATACAGCTTTATCTCCTTCTGCGTTAGGTGATCCTTCAGGAGGAATTAGCACTTTCATCAATTCTACCCATCGCTGCGCCCAGGAAGAGTCGTGTGATAGGCTAGCCGATGGAGCAGCCTCACTGGAGGCAGGCTGTGATTGGCTAGAGAGGGATGTTCATTAGAGAACACTTGGACACGTGCTGACCCCTAGAAGGTTCCAGAGCATGTGATAAATTAGCTATTTTTCTCTGTCCTACACACACACACACACACACACACACACGAATGAAGGCTACTTTATAAAGGCAGGGAAACAAGCATCTTCCACAATAACAGAGGTGTGTGTACCCACCCACACACACATAAATCCCACCTCCTCCCCCACTCTTCCAAATCCTGCCACTACCAACTAAAATTAAAAAGAGAGAGAAAAAAAATGCATTGCCTGCATGCTTCAACTACGTGTAATTAACCCCTTATTGAAGCTTAAAAAAATGCTTATTGAAGCTCAAATTAAGATCCCAAAACAGCCAAACTGCTTCATTTGCATTCTGGATGAAGCCTCTGTGTTGTAGGCAGAGCTGACAGCTGACCTTGGAGAGATCCAACCCCATAAGAAGTGAGCTGTTCAACCATTTTTTTGATATTTTAGGAGTGGGGCAGTTCCACTCCATTATTCTTTTTTAAAAGTTTTCATATTTGATAGGACAGTGAAAGAGAGGGTCGGATTCGAACCCACGCTTGCACCGGAGGCAGCGGTTTAGACCACGAGACCAGCCCAGGCCACTGTATGACTATTTCTTACAAATATTTAGAAAGCTTTTCTATTTAGTGAGCTTTTCTGGTAGAGACTGAGCCATACAATATCTCACCCATGTTACATTAGACTGGACAATAGCAGAGACGATACTAAGAAAGGAAAATAGCCACCACAGAGTGCTGTTCAGATGCTGTCAAAACCGTGTGCAGGGATTCTCCATTTATCACAGGACAGTTTGTACAGTGCCTTGCGAAAGTATTCGGCCCCCTTGAACTTTGCGACCTTTTGACACATTTCAGGCTTCAAACATAAAGATATAAAACTGTATTTTTTTGTGAAGAATCAACAACAAGTGGGACACAATCATGAAGTGGAACGACATTTATTGGATATTTCTAACTTTTTTAACAAATCAAAAACTGAAAAATTGGGCGTGCAAAATTATTCAGCCCCCTTAAGTTAATACTTTGTAGCGCCACCTTTTGCTGCGATTACAGCTGTAAGTCGCTTGGGGTATGTCTCTATCAGTTTTGCACATCGAGAGACTGACATTTTTGCCCATTCCTCCTTGCAAAACAGCTCGAGCTCAGTGAGGTTGGATGGAGAGCATTTGTGAACAGCAGTTTTCAGTTCTTTCCACAGATTCTCGATTGGATTCAGGTCTGGACTTTGACTTGGCCATTCTAACACCTGGATATGTTTATTTTTGAACCATTCCATTGTAGATTTTGCTTTATGTTTTGGATCATTGTCTTGTTGGAAGACAAATCTCCGTCCCAGTCTCAGGTCTTTTGCAGACTCCATCAGGTTTTCTTCCAGAATGGTCCTGTATTTGGCTCCATCCATCTTCCCATCAATTTTAACCATCTTCCCTGTCCCTGCTGAAGAAAAGCAGGCCCAAACCATGATGCTGCCACCACCATGTTTGACAGTGGGGATGGTGTGTTCAGCTGTGTTGCTTTTACGCCAAACATAACGTTTTGCATTGTTGCCAAAAAGTAAAATTTTGGTTTCATCTGACCAGAGCACCTTCTTTCACGTTTGGTGTGTCTCCCAGGTGGCTTGTGGCAAACTTTAAACAACACTTTTTATGGATATCTTTAAGAAATGGCTTTCTTCTTGCCACTCTTCCATAAAGGCCAGATTTGTGCAATATACGACTGATTGTTGTCCTATGGACAGAGTCTCCCACCTCAGCTGTAGATCTCTGCAGTTCATCCAGAGTGATCATGGGCCTCTTGGCTGCATCTCTGATCAGTCTTCTCCTTGTATGAGCTGAAAGTTTAGAGGGACGGCCAGGTCTTGGTAGATTTGCAGTGGTCTGATACTCCTTCCATTTCAATATTATCGCTTGCACAGTGCTCCTTGGGATGTTTAAAGCTTGGGAAATCTTTTTGTATCCAAATCCGGCTTTAAACTTCTTCACAACAGTATCTCGGACCTGCCTGGTGTGTTCCTTGTTCTTCATGATGCTCTCTGCGCTTTTAACGGACCTCTGAGACTATCACAGTGCAGGTGCATTTATACGGAGACTTGATTACACACAGGTGGATTGTATTTATCATTAGTCATTTAGGTCAACATTGGATCATTCAGAGATCCTCACTGAACTTCTGGAGAGAGTTTGCTGCACTGAAAGTAAAGGGGCTGAATAATTTTGCACACCCAATTTTTCAGTTTTTGATTTGTTAAAAAAGTTTGAAATATCCAATAAAGGTCGTTCCACTTCATGATTGTGTCCCACTTGTTGTTGATTCTTCACAAAAAAATACAGTTTTATATCTTTATGTTTGAAGCCTGAAATGTGTCAAAAGGTCGCAAAGTTCAAGGGGGCCGAATACTTTCGCAAGGCACTGTATATCCTGAACCTGTCAAATGAACTGGATATGTGTACATTACCTTGAAGTGCAGAGTGAATACATATTAACAGCTGAACGTCATTGATTGAGGATGCCCTACAGTATCTCGGCCCAGAAAATGTTACATCTCCAGAAATTTGCATTCCCCTAGGTGTCCCTAAGTGTCCCTAAAAGCCATTCTTAACCATTGGATTACAATGTTCAGTACGCACACGTGCACGCACATGGACACACACACACACACACACACTATATTCACTGTGTAGCGCTGCATGAAAATGTGTGTGAGCCTCGGTTAAAATTCACTCTGACAAGTGAACACAGGTCTACTTCACATAACACAGACTGTAAATGGAACTTAACAGAAGTTAAACATGTTTTAGAAATATGGGTCCTAGAGGGTAAAGATGGAACTCTTCCACCTCTAAGCATCTTGGGAACCAATACAATAACTGTGGATCAGACGCTGAGAGAGGTATCAGAAATACAGACACATTCACTGAACTATCAACACACACACAGACACCACAGAGCAATTGTATTACTTTCCACCGAGTCTGAATGTGTTTCAACCTTTCACTTCAAACGAAAAGCTTTAAAGAGCGAGAGAGAGAAATAGTGAGAAAGAGAGAGAGAGAGAAGGAAAGCATGGAGAGAGTGTAAGAGACCTTGGGATTCCAGTCAAATCGAGAGAGACTGGCAAATATAGATTACTGCACTGCAGAGAAGACTGGGAGGAAGAAGGGAGAAATTGAGGTGAGGGGGGGGGAGGCTCCGAATGGACTGTATCAGCATACCCCCCCCCCCCCCCCCAGCCCCTCTTTCCTCTGCCTCCTGACTGCTCCTAACTGTCCAGCCATTCAATAAGAAGGTGGGAGTTGGAGCAACACTACCCTACCCTTCTACCCCTCCTAAGCTAGATAGGATTTAGAGGAATCTCCAGGTAACCCCATGGTGCCTATGTATGTGGCTCTGTGAGAGAGAGAAGGATGGAAGAATGGAAAGGAGAGCGGCATGAGGGGAAGAATAGAAGGAGGCGTAGGCATCTGTACTGGACGCTGTCCCAGTTAGAGGTGCTGCAGAGAGGGGCTTGAAGGTGACCTCCCTAGGCTCTACTGTGTGCGTGTCCCTGTGTACATGCATCCCTGTGTGTGAGTGTGTGTATGTCCCTAGCTCTTATCTCCCTCTCTCCACAGTACATCCAGCTGCCCAGGTCCTCAGCTGGAGTCACACACACTGTCCTTTTCTTATCACAGAGGCCACAGGTCTTTTACCAGAACTCCCCTTCCTCCCCCTCCCCCTCCCCCTCCTCCTAACCCTCACCACACATCACCTCCCCTCAGCACTCTTTGCCAACTCCTTGGTTCAGTGAGAAAAACAGCAGGCGTGATGCCTGCCAAGCCGATTGCTCACGAGACTGTTAGGATAAGCTCAATAGGAGTGCAGTAAATAAACCCCTGGCAGGGCTCTACAGTGTGAGTATTTCACTCGCATTTGCCCCTAAAAATAAATATGTGCGAACCGGTACAATAATTTATGAGGTAAAGATTACAACCTATTTTTCCCCCGTTGCTAATTGTTTAAACATAACAGTCCCACATTCCACAAGCGGCATGCGCCAAACACAGTAGAGTTTTCTGTGATGACGTGGTCCAGTCAGAGTGAGAGAAAGGTGAACAACACTGGAAAAAAGTTCCGGTATAGGCTATGAGTTAACGTGCAGACATCGCTAAAAATTAAGCCCATTCCATGTTATTTTAAGCGGAAAAGAGACGAGGAGAAAAAGGAATCCGGCGAGGGGGATTTGCAAGGTTCAACTAATGAAGACTCTTCACAAGGTTTGCCTGAGGCGACTAACGTTAGGGATGCTGAGAACAACATTAGCAAAGCTGCTGAGGACAACGTTAGCGAAGCTGCTGAGAACAACATTAGCAAAGCTGCTGAGAACAAAGCTAGCGAAGCTGCTGAGAACAACATTAGCGAAGCTGCTGAGAACAACGTTAGCGAAGCTGCTGAGAACAACGTTAGCAAAGCTGCTGAGAACAACATTAGCAAAGCTGCTGAGAACAACGTTAGCGAAGCTGCTGAGAACAACGTTAGCTAAGCTGCTGAGAACAACGTTAGCTAAGCTGCTGAGAACAACGTTAGCAAAGCTGCTGAGAACGTAAGCGAAGCTGCTGAAAAACAATGTTAGCGAAGCTGCTGAGAACAACGTTAGCAAAGCTGCTGAGAACAACGTTAGCAAAGCTGCTGAGAACAACGTTAGCAAAGCTGCTGAGAACAACGTTAGCAAAGCTGCTGAGAACAACGTTAGCAAAGCGGCTGAGAACAACGTTAGCAAAGCGGCTGAGAACAACGTTAGCAAAGCTGCTGAGAACAACGTTAGCTAAGCTGCTGAAAAACAACGTTAGCAAAGCTGCTGAGAACAATGTTAGCGAAGCTGCTGAGAACAACGTTAGCGAAGCTGCTGAAAAACAACGTTAGCAAAGCTGCTGAGAACAACGTTAGCAAAGCTGCTGAGAACAACATTAGCAAAGCTGCTGAGAACAAAGCTAGCGAAGCTGCTGAGAACAACATTAGCGAAGCTGCTGAGAACAACGTTAGCGAAGCTGCTGAGAACAACGTTAGCGAAGCTGCTGAGAACAACGTTAGCGAAGCTGCTGAGAACAACGTTAGCGAAGCTGCTGAGAACAACGTTAGCAAAGCTGCTGAGAACGTTAGCGAAGCTGCTGAAAAACAACGTTAGCGAAGCTGCTGAGAACAACGTTAGCAAAGCTGCTGAGAACAACGTTAGCAAAGCTGCTGAGAACAACGTTAGCAAAGCTGCTGAGAACAACGTTAGCAAAGCTGCTGTGAACAACGTTAGCAAAGCTGCTGAGAACAACGTTAGCAAAGCGGCTGAGAACAACGTTAGCAAAGCGGCTGAGAACAACGTTAGCAAAGCTGCTGAGAACAACGTTAGCTAAGCTGCTGAGAACAACGTTAGCTAAGCTGCTGAAAAACAACGTTAGCAAAGCTGCTGAGAACAATGTTAGCGAAGCTGCTGAGAACAACGTTAGCGAAGCTGCTGAAAACAACGTTAGCAAAGCTGCTGAGAACAACGTTAGCAAAGCTGCTGAGAACAACGTTAGCGAAGCTGCTGAAAACAACGTTAGCAAAGCTGCTGAGAACAACGTTAGCAAAGCTGCTGAGAACAACGTTAGCAAAGCTGCTGAGAACAACATTAGCAAAGCTGCTGAGAACAACGTTAGCGAAGCTGCTGAAAAACAACGTTAGCAAAGCTGCTGAGAACAACGTTAGCGAAGCTGCTGAGAACAACGTTAGCAAAGCTGCTGAGAACAACGTTAGCAAAGCTGCTGAGAACAACGTTAGCAAGGCTGCCGAGAACAACGTTAGCGAAGCTGCTGAGAACAACGTTAGCAAAGCTGCTGAGAACAATGTTAGCGAAGCTGCTGAGAACAACGTTAGCAAAGCTGCTGAGAACAACGTTAGCGAAGCTGCTGAGAACAACGTTAGCAAAGCTTTAGCAAAGCTGCTGAGAACAACGTTAGCGAAGCTGCTGAGAACAACGTTAGCAAAGCTGCTGAGAACAATGTTAGCGAAGCTGCTGAGAACAACGTTAGCAAAGCTGCTGAGAACAACGTTAGCGAAGCTGCTGAGAACAACGTTAGCGAAGCTGCTGAGAACAACGTTAGCAAAGCTGCTGAGAACAATGTTAGCGAAGCTGCCGTGACCCCCATTGTCACTTCAACGTCCACTGTAGCCGTGGAGGGAGAACACATAGATTCAATGCGAATTTTTTTTTATTTTTTATTTTTTTTTATTTCACCTTTATTTAACCAGGTAGGCTAGTTGAGAACAAGTTCTCATTTGCAACTGCGACCTGGCCAAGATAAGGCATAGCAGTGTGAACAGACAACACAGAGTTACACATGGAGTAAACAATTAACAAGTCAATAACACAGTAGAAAAAAGGGGAGTCTATATATACATTGTGTGCAAAAGGCATGAGAAGGTAGGCAAATAATTACAATTATGCAGATTAACACTGGAGTGATAAATGATCAGATGGTTATGTACAGGTAGAGATTGGTGTGCAAAAGAGCAGAAAAATAAAAATAAATAAATAAAAACAGTATGGGGATGAGGTAGGTGAAAATGGGTGGGCTATTTACCAATAGACTATGTACAGCTGCAGCGATCGGTTAGCTGCTCGGATAGCAGATGTTTGAAGTTGGTGAGGGAGATAAAAGTCTCCAACTTCAGCGATTTTTGCAATTCGTTCCAGTCACAGGCAGCAGAGAACTGGAACGAAAGGCGGCCAAATGAGGTGTTGGCTTTAGGGATGATCAGTGAGATACACCTGCTGGAGCGCGTGCTACGGATGGGTGTTGCCATCGTAACCAGTGAACTGAGATAAGGCGGAGCTTTACCTAGCATGGACTTGTAGATGACCTGGAGCCAGTGGGTCTGGCGACGAATATGTAGCGAGGGCCAGCCGACTAGAGCATACAAGTCGCAGTGGTGGGTGGTATAAGGTGCTTTAGTGACAAAACGGATGGCACTGTGATAAGCTGCATCCAGTTTGCTGAGTAGAGTGTTGGAAGCAATTTTGTAGATGACGTCGCCGAAGTCGAGGATCGGTAGGATAGTCAGTTTTACTAGGGTAAGTTTGGCGGCGTGAGTGAAGGAGGCTTTGTTGCGGAATAGAAAGCCGACTCTTGATTTGATTTTCGATTGGAGATGTTTGATATGGGTCTGGAAGGAGAGTTTAGAGTCTAGCCAGACACCTAGGTACTTATAGATGTCCACATATTCAAGGTCGGAACCATCCAGGGTGGTGATGCTGGTCAGGCGTGCGGGTGCAGGCAGCGAACGGTTGAAAAGCATGCATTTGGTTTTACTAGCGTTTAAGAGCAGTTGGAGGCCACGGAAGGAGTGCTGTATGGCATTGAAGCTCGTTTGGAGGTTAGATAGCACAGTGTCCAAGGACGGGCCGGAAGTATATAGAATGGTGTCGTCTGCGTAGAGGTGGATCAGGGAATCGCCCGCAGCATGAGAAACATCATTGATATATACAGAGAAAAGAGTCGGCCCGAGAATTGAACCCTGTGGCACCCCCATAGAGACTGCCAGAGGACCGGACAGCATGCCCTCCGATTTGACACACTGAACTCTGTCTGAATTGGTTCAAAATGTTCCCATGGCTAGAGTTCGAAAACAACACCATGTTCTGAAAATATTGTAGAGGGCAGAAACAGGCGGGAAACTCGTCCTTCATGTCAGGAAACCCACATCTGACGAGATAGCGTAGAGAAACATAACATCTCGCGGCGGCATATCCAGTGCAGAGATCTGTACCTGTTGAGACAGGAGAAACGATCAGGCACGGTGTCAGCAGCCTTGAGGAGGCAAGTGCTGCCGTCTGAGGAGGAGAAGAGGAGGCAGATGAAAACAAAGATAAACATTGCACACTTCATTGCGAAAGAAGAAGAACCTTTCGTCAAATTTGGGCCACTTATCAGACTCCACCACAAAGTTGACATTAATCCCACATACGACAATGATCTAAAATGTGAGGGGATGATCGGTCAAATTGCTGACATAATGAGAGAGAGCCTGTCAGTGAAGCTGAAAGCCGCGAAGTATCTTGCCGTTCTAATAGACCGAAGACACTGATATATCCACAGAATGCGAGATTGTCCACGTGCGCTTGTTGGAGGATGGGAAGCCAGTCCATCTCCTGGTCGGACAACAGACCCTTGAGCACTCCCAAGCCATTGGTAAGGTGTTTCTCTTTATAGGCTTTATTCTTGTGTAAAGTTGAATCATTATTCGTAATGGAGATTTAGTTTGTCAGAAACACTTTTGTATAATTGTTATTTTGTGTCGAGGTGTTTTGGATGCCACCAAGGCCGCATTTCATGCGGTTGGCCCAGAGGAGGATGGAGGGTCATGGATGAAGAAGTTAATCTCCTTCGGGGCAGATGGTGCATCCGTGAACATGAGCCACCGTGGGGGAGTGATTGCCCACCTGCAGAGAGAGGCAGGGGGGGAATATAATCCCAATCCACTGTATGCCACAAAGGTTTGTAACAAATAAATTCTCTAGGATTTAGTTTTATTTGCTAGCTGAGAATGTTAAACAATACTGTGTGTGTGTGTGTGTGTGTGTGTGTGCATGTGCTAAGTGCTGGAATGGTAAATACCACAGAATTGTTGTTTTCGGTTGGCACAAGAGACAGGGGGGAAGGAGACGCTGAATAGTTTTTATTTGTTTATTTTATTTTATTTGATTGAATATCTGAAACATACAATATACTTGCAGTGAAGCCGCTCAACAACTACACCATACCAGTCATCCAACAGACTCCCATTCAGAGTGACACACAGAAGCATCCAGGGTCAATGCCCTGCTCTAGGGCACGTTGACAGATCTCCCACCAGGCCAAAAAAAAAACGAACCCTCCAAGATCCCCCCACAGTTCCCCAATAGCTGTCCCTCAACCATTTGAGACCCCTCCCACAGTCCCCCCAAGAAGAAAAAATACAAATAATTCCATTCCCCACCCCCAAGAACCCCCCAATGCACCAACAACCAAGAGAATGAACTAAAGAGAAAAAAGAAAAAAAGACAGAAGAAAACAGCAAACAACAATGCAAAAAACAAAAAAACAAAGGACATCAAGGACAACTAAAATCCTAACAGCAATGCCAACTGCATATGTCTGTGCATGTCTGTGCACTGACCCTCAGTGTCATTCAAACATACTTTTTATTATGTTTTATTTTGACTTTATTTTTGACTTTTATCTTTGACCATCATTCCATCTCCAGCACAGCAACTCCACTCCCACTTGTCTCCAATTCCACATCCCCACCATCACCGTCTCTTAGTCCATCCCATCCATCTCTGCTGGCCACCTTCTTTGAATTTCTACGCAACATATATCTTTCAAATATGCTGTGATGTTTAACGTAAAATTTCAATCTATCTAATCACATAGAATCCACAGATTGAGAGTTGAAGATAAATACTTTTACTAACAGTATTAATATATTTGTCACGTTCTGACCTTAGTTCCTTTATTTTGTCTTTGTGTTAGTTTGGTCAGTGTGTGAGTTGGGGTGGGTAGTCTATGTTCTTTTTTCTTTGTTGTATTTCTGTGTTCGGCCTGGTATGGTTCTCAATCAGAGGCAGCTGTCGATCGTTGTCTCTGATTGAGAATCATACAGCCCGTTTTCCCCATTTTAGCTGTGGGTGATTATTTTCTGTTTAGTGTTTTTTGTCACCGTACAGGACTGTTCGTTTGTCGTTTTGTTCAGTGTTCGGTTGTTTTATTAAAATAATGGACATTTACCACGCTGCGTATTGGTCCTCCTCTCCTTCTCCCGACGACATTCGTTACAATATTAGTAATTGACTGACCCGGTCTCTCCAAACATCATAAACAGTACTATTTCTAGGGTCAATTTTAGATCAATGCTATGCATTTTCAGCCATAGTCACATCCTGACCTTAGAAATACGTTTTATTTCTCTATTTGTTTAGGTCAGGGTGTGATTTGGGTGGGCATTCTATGTTTTCTATTTCTTTGTTTTTGGCAGAGTGTGGTTCCCAATCAGAGGCAGCTGTCTATCGTTGTCTCTGATTGGGAATCATACTTAGGCAGCCTTTTTCCCACCTAATGTTGTGGGTAATTATGTATTTTCTGTGAGTGTTTGTGTGCGCCACGGTTGCGTCACGGTCGGTTTCTGGTTACCTGTTTTTTTGTGAAGGTTTCACTTCAATTAAAGATGTGGAATTACATGCACGCTGCGCCTTGGCTCATTTATGACAGGGAGTTTGAAGACAGCGAACGTGACAGCCATTCCTGACACTAAGACCAGAAACAGGCTACCTGAGGGCAATACCAAAATAAATGGTCTATTGATTCTGTATCAATATCTGCAGAGCTTCGATGATTTTATGCCCCAAATATTCAACATTTTGTTAGTGGCAAGAATTCTAAATAATAATTTTAGCTGAAAACCTACAAATTCTTGAATCTTGTGTTGTTATTTTTATCAAATCATACACCCTGTACCATGGAATCGTTACATCAAAAATCTCTTCCAAACTATTGTGCAATCCGTATGGCACAGTTGTCAACATCCTGGTCCTCAAATGAAACTGGCATACTTTCCTATTTATGCTACTTTATTCCTCCGCCAGTTTTGATCCTTTATATTGGACAGACAGACCAGTTCCCTACCTCCTCCCACTGCCACCTGCCTCCTTCATTTTTGGGGTAATGCTGTAATCAATTGGTTGTACTCTTGGATTAAGCAGACCTTCTCGTATAATTCTGATAACGCCATGAAGGACATAACTCTACCATTCCAATTTACAATATCATTCCAGAACAAAATGCCCTTTTCAAACATCTTTCCCATAAATACAGGTATTTTATCAACCATCACATTTGAGTTCAGCCATAATATTTGTTCTATCTTTTCATGGGGATGAAATTGAAATTGTAGCCAGCTCTGCAATGCTTGTTTGAAAAAGAGAGATACTTTGAAAAAATTGTCATTTTCAATTAATCGAAAATGATACATGGCAATTTGCACAAAGGCAAAAAGGCTATTTTTAAATAATGGATAAGCTTTTCTTAGTAATCTACTTGAGAACCAATTAGGGTTCTAGTAAAAATGTTGAATAGGTTAAGCTTTTAAAGAGAGGTTTAGTGCTATTTAATAATCTCAACCCACCCAATTCATATTCATTATATAGATAGGCACACTTTATTTTGTCTGGGTTAGCTTCCCAGATAAAGCTAAATATTTTTGGCTCATATGATTTGAAAAATGAATAATCAGGAGTAGGCAGCACCAAAAGTAAGTAAAGTAAACTGAGATATGACTAAGGAGTTAATCAGGGCAATTTTTCAATAAATAGACAGGTATTTACCTCTCCATGGTTGCAGGATCTTGTTTATTTTTACATTTATAGTTCTCATGAAATTTATTGTGAAGAGCTTATTTATATATTTTGTGAAATGAATACCAAATATGTCTACTTCACCATCAGCCCATTTTATAGGTAAACTGCAGGGTAATGTAAAAGTTGTATTTTTTAAAGATCCAATACGTAATATTGTACACTTATCATCATTAGGTTTACGTCCAGAGAGTACAGAAAAGTTATCTAGATCTCAATAAGACATTGCAGGGATCTAGCTTGCAGACTTAATATAAAACTTGAGTCATCGGCATACATGGACACCTTTGTTTTTAAGCTTTGGATTTCTAATCCTCTAATGTGGTTATTGGATCTGATTTTAATAGCCAGCATTTCAATGGCCAGAACAAATAGATATGGTGACAGCGGACACCCTTGTTTAACTCCTCTTGACAATTTAAAACTCTGAGAAGTAGCTGTGATTTACTATTTTACACCTGGGGTTTCTATACATTATTTTTACCCATTTTATAAGAGAATCACCTAAGTTGAAAAAATCCAGGTATTTATAAATAACATCCAGTCTTTATCAAATGCCTTTTCAAAATCCGCTATAAATACCAGGCCTGGCTTCTTAGATGTTTCATGATGTTCTATTATTTCTAGTAGTTGTGGTATATTATCTCCAATGTATCATCCATTTAAACAACATTTTAACCCTTTTAATTCTGAGTGCTATACATTTCGCTAGTATTTTTTGCATCACAACATTGAAGTGTAAGGGGCCTCCAGTTTTTTAGAAAGACTGGGTCTTTATATTTGCCATATGGGTCCTGTTTTAATAATAGAGAAATCAGACCTTCCTGCTGAGTACCTGACAGATTACCATTTCTACAGGAGTAGTTAAAACAATCTAACAATGGAGCTTTTAGTATATCAAAATAGGCTTGATATACCTCTACCGCTATGCCATCAAGCCCTGGGGTTTTTCCAGACTGAAAGTATTTAATAGCCTCAAAAAGTTATTCCTCTGTAATTTGGCACTCGCACGGATCTTTCTGTATATTTGTTACATTTCCATTTTTTAAATATTATTTAGAAAGAATTCCTTACCGTAATCTTCCTTCAGTGGGAGAGGATGAGACGGAAAATAGAACATCTGCTTTAAAAAATGTAGCTTCCTCTTTTAAAATATCATTCGGAGAATCATAGATGACTCTTTAATAACGAGTTTCTGCAAATTATTTTTGTTAGCATTCCAGTATTGGAGATTCATGTTCTCGGGCAAGAGCTCGGTGTGGATATTTGCACACCGTCTAGCGTCAAGGGAACTCGCTGTATCCCCCATGTCTTCAGAGCCCTCAAAGTGTTCCTGCGGCATGGACAAGACAAGGACCTTGCCACTGACGAAGGCCAGTACTCTGTTGATCTGCAGCACATGGAGCACCTGGCCGTAGCATCAACAACAGCGGAAGTTCAAGGGCGAGCAAAGGTCAGTTTTACACAGGAAATGTAATACCACACTAGTTTAAAAAAAAATAGGTTCTAGACTCAAATGAACTTTCAGAATCAAGTAATTGACAGGTGACAGTTTATTTACTTACTACTTAACAGATAATGCGGGAAATGTAGAATGCACTCTTTTGTGTGTTCTGCCATTTTCTCTCCGACATGTTTGAGGAGCTAGCCTCACCCTGCAAAGAAATGACCTGATCCTCCCACAAGCCACATCAGAGTTGAGGAAGACAGTGACCAGACTGGAAGCACTAAAGCTTAGGGCAAAGGCAGGAGGCATGCTGGAGAAGATCCAGACCACACTTGCTCAGCAGCATGGTGATGAGAGGAGATTCCAGGTGTGTTGGGATGAGAGCTTGTTAGGATGTAAGAGAAATTGATGATTAAGACAGATTCTCAGTGTGAGAATCAATGTACTCGTTGCCCAATAGAATGATTTAAGGATAAGGAGGGAAATGCAGTGGAAAATCCTTAAATTTTATGGGAGACAGACAAATGGCCAGACATT
This sequence comes from Oncorhynchus mykiss, assembly GCF_013265735.2. Taxonomy (NCBI): domain Eukaryota; kingdom Metazoa; phylum Chordata; class Actinopteri; order Salmoniformes; family Salmonidae; genus Oncorhynchus; species Oncorhynchus mykiss. Next base: position 55,869,885 of record NC_048570.1, read on the forward strand.
TCATTGTGTGTTGGTGTGTGTGTCTCTTTATGATAAAAAGAATAACACTGAAGGGGAATCTGAAAGGCTTCATGGACCTCCACAATCCCAAGATGATGCAGCACATGGAGGCGGCCATCAACATCGGCGTGAATGATCTCAAAGCCAGGTTTGGTGGTTTGCTGAAGGATGAGGGTGTACAGACCCCAGTGGAATCTTTCAGAGTGCTAAACCCTGACACCTGGCCAGAAGACCAGGTCAGCCTTCTCACCTTTGGCGATGATGGTGTGGCAGACCTGATGAGGCATTTCAAGGAGCCTCTAGAGAGGTGAGAATTTATTTGACACTGCATTGCCATATGAGACAATGTTACGTTTGCATATTTGCAAACTCACTTTCTCTGTTCATCCTGCAGATCGGGGTGCAACATGGCTGCAATCCAGGATGAGGGACTGAAAATCCTGGTCAGCCACAATTTCAAGGACAAGTCCTACAGTGGCCTGTGGGAGACCATGTTGACAAAGGACTCCTACAGGCAAGATTACAAGGTAGGCTAACAGTCCTGAGTGATTATGGTTGGTTTTGTTAAGTTAATGGTAAGAGTTTATGAAATTAAATTGAAAGATATCATATTTTCCCTAGAACATACTGGAGTTGGTGCTGCCCATTACAGCCGCCCAGTGAGAGCGATGCTTCTCTGCGCAGAACCGGATTAAGAATTCGACAAGAAGCTGCCTTGGGGTCTCAACAACCGAAGACCTCATGAGGATCAGCCTGGAGGGGCCTTCTGTCGAGGAGTTCGATCCCACTCCTGCCGTGGACCGCTGACTGACCTCTAAGCGTGCCAGACGGCCAACATACAAACGCAGCTGGACAACTGATATCCTTTGCGTCTAGTAGGCATGGGTCAATGTGTGATTTTGGTGGTATGTGCTGTTGCACAGATGTGTGTCCCTTAGTACACGCGCACACACACACACACACACACACACACACGCAGTATACATATGTATGTAATAAATTGTTTGTTAATAAACTCTGTGTTACTTGAACATTTTTCACTGTGCTCCTAAATGTCTTTGTGTGTTCCTAAATTTTTTCATTTAGGAGTGCATGTACACATGTAAAAGTCGGCGTAGAGCCCTGCCTGGTCCTAACAACATTATCACCACTAACAGTTACGACACATGGTTCCAAAAGGACTCTTCAGCTGTCCCTATAGGAAAACCCTTTTTGGTTCCATGTAGAACCTTTTTGGGTTCCATGTAGAACCCTCTATAGAAAAGCTTTTCCATGGAACCCAAAAGGGTTTCTCAAAGGGTTCTCCTATGGGGACAGCTAAAGAACCCTTTAAGGTTCTAGATAGCATCATTTTTTCCTAAGAGTGTGGAGCCGAGAGAACTGACCTGAAAACAAACAAAACACACACGCACACGAACGATAGTTCAAGGCTTTTAGAGCAGCAGCTGCACTAAAGTGATTTCTAGAGATGATGGTGATATGAAGGGAATCAAATGTAGATTTCACTGTACCGCCGAACCACTGCACGACCTCAAATAGCACTAATCGCAGGGCCTCCCGAGTGGCGCAGTGGTCTAAAGGCACTGCATCGCAGTGCTAGCTGTGCCACTAGAGACAGTCGCCAGGCGCACAGTGTTTCCTCCGACACATTGGTGCGGCTGGCTTCCAGGTTGGATGGGCATTGTGTTAAGAAGCAGCGTGGCTTGGTTGGGTTGTGTTTCGGAGGACGCATGGCTCTCGACCTTCGCCTCTCCCGAGTCGGTACGGGAGTTGCAGCGACGAGACAAGATTGTAACTACTACCAAATGGATACCATGAAATTGGGGAGAAAAAAACGGGTGAAGAATTTTTTTTTAAATAGCACTAATTGCTCGGCACTAAAAAAATGTCACCTTGCCATTGGATTTAGGTTACAAACTGGGTTAGAAAACGACTAAATTCCCTTACGTTGATTTATATTTGAAAATCCAAATCAGTTCTCCACGTTATTTCAACGTCATCACATTGAATATTTTGTTGAAATGACATGTAAACAACATTGATTCAACCGGTTTTTACCCAGTGGGCTAAGGTGTGTGTGTGTAACGCTGGATCGTTGTTACAGTGCTTTCCCAGTCTTATGCTGAGATTACATTACTGCAACATCCTTGAACCACCACGATCCCTGGCTTTCTGCTTACACAAGCACTTCTCCCGCCGAGAAATGACCAAGATTACCTATGCAAGGTGTGTGTGTGTGTGTGTGTGTGTGTGTGTGTGTGTGTGTGTGTGTGTGTGTGTGTGTGTGTTGTTTTTGGGGGGAGTGTGTGTGTGTGTGCGCGCGTGCATGCGTCATGCGTGCGTGTGTATAGGGGATGAGAGGTGGCTTGTTCTGTAGATTGGGGTTGTAATAGCTTGACGTAGGGCTCGAGACACAATGGGAAAACATGAGGAAATCCACTTAACCTATGACCCAGAGCGAGGGAAATGTAGAGAGAGAGAGAGTGAGAGAGCTGCACTGAGTATCATCATAGAGGCTAGCCCAGCATGAGCCTAGGCACAGCTCTCCTCTACTGTACGTCATATGTATGATGACTAAGCCCAGGCTATTTCCTACAGTCTATCTATGGGGTATATATACACAGTATAACACTGTGTGACAAAGCTAGGCTAGCATTGGCTTTGATTGGACTGGGAATGCAGCCAGGCAGTGTGATGCAGTACAGTGATACAGGCAGAGGCTGCAGGATGTTGGGGCTATCAGATATAACATGGCTACAGTGCACTGAGCTGTGGGAGCAGCACAGTCATATTTCTTCTCTGATTTGGTGTTTGGTGGGTAATTGGTGTCTTGCTGTGAGAGCAGGCGACGGGTCGGTGAGCACGCTAGGGGGAGAGGAGGAGACCCAATTCCCCTGGCAACTCTGCCAACCAACCACCACTGCCAGTGATATCCATCACCCCGTGGGCATGATTACCAGTACAAGTATCATACACCACTGGCAGTGCATCATACTCAAACAAAACACACACACCTGTAAGTTCAAGTACAAAAACACACACCTCCCAGAAGTGATGAGGAAGTGCTGCTTGATACAGCCTACACACACACAGTGTAGGCCCTACACACTCACTGCCCCTGTAGCTGCTCAACTAAAAGACACATTTCAAAGGGAACTCCCCAAACTAACCTGACCTGTTCATTCCTTTCAGACACTATGGTAGCAAGTATTTATCTGATTTCTTTATTTCTGGCTTGGATGCCTGATTCTATTAATGCGACATAAGAGGAGATTGATTCCTCCCTTAAATAATTCCTCCCTTAAATAACGTGAGGCAGTAACTATAGCCTACTCAGCCAGTACTAAAACCAGCCGGCTGTATGCAGCATAGAGAATACATACAAGTCACTTCCCAGGGCAGCGATGTGAATTCTATTATTATGACATCAAACGGTGGTGAGAAAATAGAAGCAGGTCTGTAGTGGGTAATAACACCTTTTATTTTATCATTTGTATTATTATCGAATGCTTTTCGTTTGCAGCAAAACTCTCCAAGGACCATGTATAAGAGACCCTATTTTAAAACCCTCTCCTTGCGACGATGGTAACTACAATTCAATTACAGAAAGGTGGTGAGCCATTTCAAAGTGAATTAATAGATTCAAATATATTTCATTAGATTATACGGATTGCTTTTGATTGGTTCTGACTGGGGATAATAAGACCAATTGGAGAGGGTAAAATTGTGGGTAATTGAATTCCCTAGCTTCAGTAAAGACCTGGGCCCGAGCGCCTTTTAGATCCTAATGAATCAGATTTCATGGAAAGGGAGGACCTGATCCTAGATAAGCACTCCTACTCTGAGACGTTTTGAGAGTACAGGCCCAGCTCTCATCAAATAGCACTCCCATCTGGCTCTATGACATTCATTTGGAAAGACAAACACGCATTTGAGATATGGAGAAGAAATAGTGGTGATTATTTATTTTTTATAAGCAATTGTGCGTCGCCCCACGGACCTCCCGGTGGCGGCCGGCTGCGACAGAGCCTGGGCGCGAACTCAGAGTCTCTGGTGGCACAGCTAGCACTGCGATGCAGTGCCCTAGGCCACTGCGCCACCCGGGGAGAGAAGGATGCTGGCCCATGTTGACTCAAATTCTTCCCACAGTTGTGTCAAGTTGGCTGGATGTCCTTGGGTGGTGGACCATTCTTGATACACAGAGGAAACTGTTAAGCATGAAAAAACCCAGCAGCATTGCCGTTCTTGACACACTCAAACCGGTGCGCCTGGCACCTAACTACCATACCCTGTTTGAAGGCACTTAAATATTTTGTCTTTCCCATTCACCCTCTGAATGGCACATACAAAATACATGTCTCAATGGTCTCAAGGCTTAACAATCCTTATTTAACCTGTCTTCTGCACTTCATCTACACTGATTGAAGTGGATTTAACAAGTGACATCGATAAGGGATCATAGCTTTCACCTGGATTCACCCAACTGGTCAGTCTGTCACAGAAAGAGCAGGTGTTCCTAATGTTTTGTACACTCAGTGTACATAAACACAGTTTATTATGCGTTGTCCGCATGACAGAGATTAGTAAGAGAACAATAGATGTCGATGTTTATCAGTATTCTGAACAACAGGGGAGAATTACCTTAAGAGAAGAGGGTGATTCATTCTAGATGAATGTAATTTCCATTTACGTGCATAGAAAGCCCAAATGACTGTAACATGAGGAGAGAACCAGGTGTCTGAGCTCTAAGGGAGCTGGGATGGGACCGCAACCCCAGGCAGGAGCTTCTCGTCAGTTTACAGCAGCTCAGCAAGCAGCCTGGATCAATATCAGGAGAGCGTGTGCATTGATTATGTGTGTAAGTGATATGAGAGGGGGTCGTTACACTGGGGGGGTGAGGAAGTGGGCCGGGGGGAAGGTAATAGGAGTATAGTGGTGACCCTGATGAAGTGTGCTGCAGGTTAAAGAAGGATTTTTAAGGCTTGATACATGAATTATTGTGTGTGTGCCATTCAGAGGGTGAATGGGCAAGACAAAAAATGTAAGTGCCTTTGAACGGGGTATGGTAGTAGGTGCCAAGTAGTGCTTAGCAATTAATGGGTTTTGAAGTTGGTTTGGTTTCAGGTCGATTATTAAAAGGTATATGTTCTATTTTTTTTTTACATTAAATGCACTATGCATTATGGGGTTGAATGCTGTAACAACACAGAATGAAACAATTAATAAAAGTCAGTGACTGCCCATTATTGCTTACTAAAATATTTCCGTTGTGTGTATTGCATTTGTTTTATTTGATTTCATTTCAAGTTATCATCTCTATAGAGCGGCTGCCTATATGCTGTCTGACAAAATCACCATTTTGTAATTCTCCAAAGTAAATAAGGCATACTTTTATGACTGCTGAATACCAACTATCAATCACTTTTACCGTGTATTTTCAGCTAGAGATAACTGCGAAGCAACAGCTGCTGTCTATATCACCTCATGATGGTGCATTCTTCTCTCTTCCTTAACAGGCGTAAAATAAGCACAGACCGGACAAGTAGATGCGCAATGGATTGTGGTCATTGTAGTTAATTACCAGGTTTTATGTGCTAAACTATTTAGAATATTCACCTTTTGGAAACTACAACTCCCTACTACATCGCCAGTGGAAATTTTAGTATGTAAATCTTGGTGGGGCAAACAAAAAAATATGGGATGCAAGCCAGCAAAGCCACTACACAACAGTAAACAATACATTAATTGCACTATAACGGTGCCCACAAACTGTTAGGGCTTACATAAAGGTGTCCCAAAAGCTGTTCCAACACCTTACCACTGCTACAGTTCATTCAGCCTCATTTACATAGCTGATATGGCTGACTTGCTTAAACACATGTGGATTCTACTGACAATTTAGATGTACAAATTATGGCATAAGGGGACGACAAGCGGATAAGAGGCGTCATCCGTCATTTCGATTAAGACATTATTGAGCGAGAGACGACGGATGTAGTCAATATAACTATTTGTTCAGCACTTTTGTAATGTACAGCGACAGGATTCAGAACACGGGCCGTTCGTACATATAAACAGACAGCGAAAGCTTTTACGAAATTCGGTGATTACATTTTTCTAAAACAGGTTATAGGCAAACAAGCACACACCGGCCACGAAAGATGTGTTTCCAATACCGCATTGGTGAAAATAGACCAAATTATTAGGGCGAGGCACATGGGCTACTTACAGCTTCCTACACTTAGTATTACTTTCTGAGCTACAGTATACATATCTCTCTGGCATCCTACATCATTTATGAAGCAGCATAAGGTATTTTTAGACTCATGTCGTGATGTTCTTGGACAGGAAAGCGGCGAGGCAGTCATTCATGGGCAAATTTTGTCATCAAAGAGAAAGATGCCGGATTTACAATTCCGAGTTGAATGACCGTTCAAAACGTATTCTCCCAGTCGTAGCTCGTTTTTCCCCGAGTTCCCAGTTGTCTTGAACTCACAGTTAGCCACTGATTCCTTCCAAAACCACTCATTGTTGAATTTGCGATTTCCAACTTGTTGTGTAATGTTTATGGGGTGGGACGGCAGGTAGCCTAGTGGTTAGAGCATTGGACTAGTAACTGAAAGGTTGCAAGATCAAATCCCCGAGCTGACAAGGTAAAAATCTGTTGTTCTGCCCCTGAACAAGGCAGTTAACCCACTAGGACGTCATTGAAAATAAGAATTTGTTCTTAACTGACTTGCCTAGTTAAATAAAGGGAAAAATTTGTATCAAATGGCCAATGAGCACCAAGACATTTTATCTCGAATTTCTCTTCATATGACAAGGGTTGAATAGGATCTGATTGCCGACTCGATTCATGGCGACAACTGCTATCTAAGATTTTGAAAGTATGATGTTGACATGATCAGTCCAATCAAAGCTACTGGAGATATAATGTGATTTAATGTTATTCTGTGGCCAATGACCTAGAGCCTTCTTGGATGGGCACTTCTAACATTACTCCATGGCTGAACCCAAGGGGCTAAAATTTTCGAGCTCTAACCTTAGAATTGGGGATGACGTACTGTCCCATGAATGACAGAAAACTGAGCCAATCATGACAGAAAACTGAGCCAATCAGGCGCAACGCTCTGTATTTTCTGCTGGCTAGCCCCACCACCACAGAAAGCACAGAGCAAGGCTGAAACGCCTGCATTTTGGAGCTGCCTTACTCAAGAAAGCAAAAAAGAGACCATGTTTGTATGCGGCTTTATTAACTCAATTACCTTTTTTTTCTTCATTGTTTGCAAACTGATATGTGATACATATTAATGCTAAAATAACAAGCAAAACAGGCAAGCACCCCCCCCCAAAAAATAAATTATATATATATAAAAAGTGTGGGGCTCAAAACAACAGGTTGCCACGGTACATCACACAGTTCAGGCTGGATCTGATTTATCTCTAGAGAAACTGTGAAATGTGCGCATTGAGCTCACGGAAAAAACGGAAAGAAATGGAATTCAAATAATTGAACCGACTTTGGTCAATTAGTTGTTTATAAACCGTAAAATAACTGACATTTTGGTTAATCGCTCAGCACTAGTGCCAGGCGCACTGGTTTGAGTGTGTCAAGAAATTCAACGCTGCCGGGCTTTTCATACTTAACAGTTTCCTGCGTGAATCAAGAATGGGCCAACACCCAAAGGACATCCAGCCTACTTGACACAACTGTGGGAAGCATTGGAGTCAACGTGGGCCATCGTCCCTGTGAAATACTTTCAAGACCATGCCCCGACGAATTGAGGCTGTTCCGAGGGCAAATGGGGGTGCAACTCAATATTTGGAAGGTGTTACTAATATTTTGAATACTCTTTTGTCTGTGATCATGCACAAATGTAAGCCAGGTTTGAAATGATTATGTTTTAGTAAAATACAGTTATATCTGTTTGGGCTTCTTGCAGTCAATTTGCAGTCTACAAATGATTTGTAATTATGTTCCAGCCCCCTGACCATCCGCTCAAGAAAATAAAAAAACGGCCCGCCGGTTGAATCTAAATGATGATCCCTACTCTACGTAACCCAACCCAGAGACCTGCTGCCTAGCCTGTCATCAGCTGCCATTCATCTGCATTGATTGTGACCTTGCTTCAGGCAGAGATACATGGAGAACATCTGTTTTAACATAACCCAATTACTCTCCATGGCTTTTAAAGGGACAATTACAGCAGTATGGTGGGGGGCTAGCTACCTCTCTCAGTGCAGCCCTGTGACTGGGATCAATGGCATCAAAGTCCCATCAGAAACTCACACAGTGTCCCTTAGGGGCTTGGAAATGGATGTCTTGATCTCCTTTCTTACCTCTTTGGTAGCTCAATGGGAGCTGCACTCTATAGAGCATACACTTTAGAGTATGTATTGCTGAGGGAGGGTTGAGGAAGAGGGAAAAGTGAGGGGTGAATGGGGTAGGGGAGACATGCCATGTGAAATACTGCAAGACCTGGTGCCTAGCACATGTAGGAACTATAGTGTGCTGACCCCTGCAAACTATGAGATTTGGATTGGGATAAATCTTTGGAAGTGCTGACCCCCACATTCCCACCTGGAAGCCCCACACCTCTACATCTGAAATAATCCAAAGACCCCCCTCCTCCCAACAAACACAAACCCCTGGCTGACCCCCTTCAGCACAGAGGTCATTGAGATGCAGAGCCATCATTGCATTCACTGAGTCTACCGGCTCACACCATGGCTATAGACGGAGGGGGGATTGGGTTGGAGTGGAGGTCGTGAGACAGGAAATCAGTGTCTGATTCATCACCTTGTTTTCAGAAGATCACATAGTGAGAAAGGCACGGGTGAAAATTCATGCAGGGAACAGCAGGTTATTTATTCACAGTGCTAAAAGTAGATTGTAGATTATTATCCCTATACTGGAAATACTAAAATGTGTATTGAGATACAGGTTGTAAAAGGAGAGGGACTGATAGGCTTTGAATATACAGTCAAGGTTTCCTTTTTCTGAGCTAAAGCCTACTACTTATATCTGATAGCAAGCATGGGAGTTGTGACGTTTATTGATCCCATGACAAAGTCCGGTGGTCCTTAAAGAACCTAACAGCAGTACAGACCATTTGTGATCAACAGTGCGTGATGGACCCAAGTCATCAAAAGGAAAGTGAAAACAGAAACAGTGGATTTACGAGTGAACTAGACCACACGATCAATGGTTGTAACCACTACAGAAAAATCCATACCTGTCCGGCAAAAAGAAAGCGAGCAACAACAACAACAACAACAGCAACAACAACAACAACAAAGAAACACACCACCCTTCCCTGGGTGCCATCGCTCATTGTCACCATGCCGATTCCATTTCCTGCTGCCCCGGGCAAACCGGCGTCAGACAATTTTTCAGAAAGCACACATTTCATATGACAAAGGCCCCAGATTAATATGGAGCTCCTCTCCATGTTCCTCTCCTCACTCCTCCACCCCTCTTTGTCTTGAGCCCCTGTCTGGTGCCTGGGCGATTAGGATTTCCCTCCTAACGTGACGGATTTACACCGGGGGTGTCTGGTAGAGGTAGCCAGGGTGTGTGTGTGTGGCAGCGGGGAGGTGGGGGACACGGGGAACCACCGGCTCCTCACTCCAGGGTGCGGATAAAAAAACAAAACAATTTTCATCCTTATCACTGTTGAAAATTCCTGGAGTGTAAAATTGAATTGCGGTTTTACCCAGGAAAAGATAAGAAGGACGGGAAATGGACTGGAATAGCTACTGAGCAATTCCACGGAAACGGAATAATGCTCTGACTCAGATTTTTCACTTTAAAGTGTATGCCAAACAAAAATCATTGATTTCAAAGTTTAACAAACCATAAAAATATGAACAAGGACTACTTTGAATAGTAATTATTATACACATTTTTTTACACAGAAAATAAATAAAAATGCATTTACTGGAAGAACTATGCAAATGCAAAGTTTGGTAACAGAATTACGGTAAAATCTCCCTCAGTTTTTTTATGTGACCACGTTTTCCAAAAACTCTTAAATATCTGCTCCAAATTAAGATTCAAAGATGTCTGAAGAAAGAATGGGGTGTCAGCTACAGTATGACATGACCCCTTAAGTTAGATATTATTGTTATTGAACTACAGTCGGTGAAGTGGATTTACATCTGGTCGTGGAATTATGGTAACGGAATTACATCATGGGTCCCTGATCTGTACTATACAGATATTCATAATTATGGTTATGAATATCATCATCTTAATTGTAATGTATCCTGAGTAGGTACACAAAGGTAGAAATATGCAATGTTCTGATTTAGCATATTTGGGTATTATTCTACACACTGGCTATTATTTTAATGAGCTCCACCCCCAAACAAGACCACTTACTAAAACTGTTGTTACACTAAGGTTTTCATTATTTTGTTAGGATTATTTTGCTCTTACTGTAGTACTGTAGGCCACTCCCGACCAGGCACGTTGTACAGCGCCTGAGTGGTGCAACGTTCTAAGACGCAGCATAGCAGTGCAAGCTATGTTGCTACAGATGCTGGTTCAATACCCGTGCTTGGCCTTGCCTGGGAGACCCATGAGGTTTTTGGTTTTTCTCCTTCTAAAAACATAAATAAATAATTCTAAATAACAAACTGGCTTTATTTACAAATTAGTAAGAATGTCTCACCCCATGTTCAAGAATGGCCTTTTTCTTGCCTATTTTACCTTATTTGAAAACAAAAAAATCTAAAATACTTTAAACAAAGTGATTATTATTATTAATTTAGAATTATATAAAAGCCAGTTGGATATTCTCATAGATATATTATTAAACCTGTTATTAGCAGGACAATATATGTTGGTCATATTGGTCATGGCTCCAGAGTGGCGCACAATGGGACTGCCTTGCAATTCTCCATCTGTATCCACTAAAAGTGTGCGAGGTTCAAGTCATGAGGGCAGGGGGCACGGGATGGGCCACAGAGCCGTGCACAGAAGACCGATCTAGCCCATGGGGAAGGGAGGAGGAGGCCTGGAAACATTAGCAGGACAATATATCTTAACAACACCTCTCTGTATTTTGATACTTTGTGGATGGGGGCTCCGGAGTGGATGGGGGCTACCGCAATGCAAAATGCATTGCTACAGATGCAGGTTCGATACCCGTGCCGGCCGCGACTGGGAGACCCATGAGGTGGCTTTTGGTTTTAATTTAGAAACCTCCAATCCTCTATATGTAATTACTGGCGGAGAGTCTCATCATGTTTTTCGATATTCTGTAGGCCTACCATAGGTGGCATGATTCTCACTAGTGTTGAGTAATGTGCTGTTAAAAGTGGTGTAGGTCTTATTTATTTAAAGAGCATATTGAAGTTAGAAGCAATAAAATGAAGCAAAAGCCTACAAATATTTTTAGCACCATTTCGCGCTGCTCTGAGACAAGCATGGGGACTGGTCTTGATAAATCAATGAGATTTTTATTTTCACTTAATCTCCGTTTGGGCATTGGTTAGATTAGAATTAGAAAATTAGGGTGCAGAAATGTTATGATCTTAGTGTAACCTTTATTTAACCAGGCAAGTCATTTAAGAACAAATTATTATCTACAAGGATAGACTACTCCTTCCTCCCCATTGGGGAATTGAACCCCAGTCTCCCGTGTGCCCTGCCTGCATGACAAGGGATTCTTTAGCTAAATAGCCCAGTACTCTACTCCCGCCCGTCACGTTGTACAGCGACCTATTTTCCACTCCATCCTAATGGAAACAGAGGGCTTTTCATTTTTCTTGGAATATAAACATAATATTAATACAAATTAATTAAGCAAGCACCTGTCAAAGGTTTGGACACACCTACTCATTCCAGGGTTTTTCTTGATTTTTCTATTTTCTACATTGTAGAATAATAGTGAAGACATCACAACTATGAAATAACAAATATGGAATCAGTTAAGAACACATTTTTATTTATTTACAAGGACAGCCTACTCCTTCCTCCCCGTCGGGGAATTGAATCCCGGTCACCCGCGTGCCTGCATTCTTTAGTACAGCCATTATTGAAGGCTATGAAATGCTTCTCAAAGATGCCCTCTGGTGGTCAAAGTAGCACTAACTAGTATTAACGGTATCAGTGGTTCACACTTAAATAACGAGCTGCACCGCAGTACCCTGCAACTTTTAAAGGAGGAACCACTGTAGTACAGCACAACATAGTAGAGTAGAGTTCAGTGCAGGAGAGTACAGTAAAGTATATTAAAGCAAATATGTAATAATTTCACTATTCAAATAGTATAATTAATTGTTGTTGTATATCTGGATATCCGAAATACATGTGTATTTTACTTTATAACCTGAGCACTGCTGGGAGAGGCTGGCGCTCTATTGCTGTAGCTGCGGAGGTGCCGGTGAGATGGGTGCGAGCAGATGGAGGCAGAGAGAGAGTGACGCTACAGCCAAGACTACCTAACTTGTAGCAGCCAAAATGTTATTTATCATCCCATATAACAGTTTGTCTTGACTGGAGTAGCCTATAGCTAACTGTGCTAATTGAGGCCACATTTTGTGCTTTCTCCCTAACCTCATTCAGATAAAACAACAGCCTAAATGTTGGTTGCTCGTTGAGCCTACTCCTTCGCATTTCACTAACTTTGAATTGTGTCATTTTGTTCCATCTTGCATTTCACTGGTGAACACTCACTACACTTGCTACACATTGAGTCTCTTTAACGTTTTGATTGGCCAACATAAACAGCAAGATACACGTGAAGGCAACCGGACGGCTAGAAGTCTTTTTTATTGGGCGCACGTCATAAAAATTACATTGAAAAGTTTGTTTTTTTATTAAATTAATAATTTGAAATGTCATGGTATATCCTTGTAAGTAACAATGTCACATTGATTTGATTAAATGTAGAAAAAAAAAATTCTGTGGTAAAATAGGCCTATACATTTTTGGGGTTTGCAAAATTGAATGCACACTCAAGTATTCTAATACTAACCTCCGTTGAGATATTTGAATATTCAGCGCAAACTGGCTCTAACCAAATGCCTCATAAGTCCTCAACTGGCAGATTCATTAAATAGTCCCGCAAAATACCAGTCTCAACGTCAACAGTGAAGAGGTGACTGGCCTTCTAGGCAGAGTTGCAAAGGAAAAGCCATATCTCAGACTGGCCAATAAAAAGAAAAGATTAAGATGGGCAAAAGAACACAGACACTGGACAGAGGAACTCTGCCTAGAAGGCCAGCATCCCCGAGTCGCCTCTTCACTGTTGACGTTGAGACTGGTGTTTTGCAGGTACTATTTAACGAAGCTGCCAGTTGAGGACTTGAGTCATTTGTTTCTCAAACTAGATACTCTAATGTACTTGTCCTCTTGCTCAGTTGTGCACCGGGGCCTCCCACTCCTCTTTCTATTCTGGTTAGGGCCAGTTTGCACTGTTCTGGGAGGGGAGTAGTACACAGCTTTGTACGAGATATTCAGTTTCTTGGCAATTCCGCGCATGGAATAGCCTTCATTTCTCAGAACAAGAATAGAGACTGGCGAGTTTCAGAAAAAAGTTATTTGTTTCTGGCCATTTTGAGCCTGTAATCGAACCCACAAATGCTGATGCTCCAGATACTCAACTAGTCTAAAGAAAGACAGTTTTATTGCTTCTTTAATCAGCACAACAGTTCAGCTGTGCAAACATAATTGCAAAAGGGTTTTCTAATGATACATTTTAAAATGATAAACTTGGATTAGCTAACACAACGTGCAATTGGAACACAGGAGTGATGGTTGCTGATCATGGGTCTCTGTACGCCTATGTAGATATTCCATAAAACAATCAGCCGTTTCCAGCTACAATTGTCATTTACAGTCATTTACAACATTAACAATGTCTACACTGTATTTCTGATCAATTTGATGTTATTTCAAACATAAGGGCATTTCTAAGTGACCCCAAAGTTATGAACAGTAGAGTTTACTTTACTGTTCTCTGTGTTGTACTGTACTCTACTGTGCTGTAATGTCCAAACATGTGAAACATAGACTATGATTGGTTCAGATTTGGTATGGATGAGAGTTCATTAGAATAACAAATGGCAAGTGTGTAGAATAATCCCAAAAATGCAACAGAAAAAAGGATATTGCATATTTCTACCTTTGTGTACCTATTCAGGATACATCAGCAATAAGAGAATGGTATTCATTTCCATAATTATGCATTTCTGTATAGTACAAATCAGGAACCCATGATGTAATTCCGTTACCGGATGTAAATCTACCTCACCTACTGTAGTTAATTCAGCACATTTTTATTTTATTTTTACTCATAGCTGACATCCCATTATTTCTGCAGATATCTTTGAATCTGCCTCCAGAGTGGCGCCATGGTCTAAGGCTAGCAGTGCCACGAGAGATCCTGGTTGGTGTCCAGGCTCTGTCGCAGCCGGCCGCGACCGGGAGACCCATGGGGCGGCGCACAATTGTCTCAGAGTCGTCCGGGTTAGGGGAGGGTTTGGCCGGCAGGGATGTTCTTGTCCCATCGCGCACCAGCGACTCCTGTGGCGGGCCGGGCGCAGTGCAGGCTGACACGGTCGCCAGGTGTACAGTGTTCCTCCGACACATTGGTGTCTCTGGCTTAAGCGGGCATTGTGTCAAGAAGCAGTGCAGCTTGGCTGGGTTGTTTCGGAGGACACACGGCTCTCAACCTTCGCCTCTCCCAAGTCCATATGGGAACTGCAGTGATGGGACAAAAATAACTACCAATTGGATACCACGAAAAAGGGGTATTAAAACAAATATCTTTGAATCTTAATTTGAAACAGCAAGTTAACAGAAAACATGGTTGCATAATTTTCTTTTTAAAACTACAAGACTTTACATCTACACAGTTCTTCCAATAAACGTGTCTTTATGAAACGTGTTTTGTAAATTGTTCAAAGAAGTCCTTGTGCTTAGAGTTGTACGGTTTGTTAAACTTTGAAAACAATAGTTTTTGTTTGGCATAATTCTAAAGTAAGTCCGTTATCGTGGAATTGCCCCCTACTATAGGCTACAACTCTTTCTCTCAGACACACACGCTGGGGTGCACATACACGTGGTGCATGCAAACACACACACACACACACACACACACACACACACACACTGAAGACACATGATAACAGGCCCTCTATCTCTGCAGAACAAAGGGCAACGTTTTGCAGGCAGTGGGGTAGGCCTATAATGGGTGGAGATGAGAATCTGGCGAGGTGCGTTCACCAGCGGCGTTGAGTTAAAGTGTGTTCACACTCCACTAGTAACAAACGATTGACAGAAAGGCCATTTGTCATTCCAGTCAGATTATTATTCAATGTTTTATTTATTTACATTATTCATTTATTGACTTATTCAAACCCCCTCAGTTACAGCCCAAGGCTATCCTTACAGATGCTAGGCATTCTTCATTTCTCTGTAAGTTTGGAACGCAAAGGAACAGTAAATAATAAACATTTCTAGAGGCGAAATGTTATGGAACAAGTTCTCTCTCACATACAGATAGACACCTTGAGCCCAATTAGACTTGGTGAGCATCTGTAGAAAAACCAAGACAACGTTCCTCCGATTTTCAGTGTGTTCCTTCTCAGTGAGATGAACTGCAGGCCTATTAGAGTCCTGTGATGTGAGAATAGATATGGTTTACGACTCTCAGTGCCCTCTTAGCCACCTGCTGTTGCTGCTCTCTCTGTGACTCAGAGGTGAAGAGGTGTAAGAAACAGAATTTCAGCACACTGAGGATCATCTCAGAGAATAGCTCAATTCTAGGGCCATTTTGAGCAGTTACAGAAACAGTTGTGAGAGAGGTCTAAGGCACTGCTTCTCACTGCTGGATGTGTCACTACAGAAACCCTGGTTCAAATCCAGGCTGTATCACAACAGGCAAGTCAGTTAAGAACAAATTCTTATTTACAATGATGGCCTAACCCGGACGACGCTGGGCCAATTGTGCTCCGCCCTATGGTACTCCCAATCACGGCCAGATGTGATACAGACTGAATTGAGGCTGTCCTGGCGGCAAAAATGGGGGGGGGGGGGATACTAATGAAGGTGTTCCTAATGTTTGGTATATTCAGTGTATATTTCAGCCAAGACGGCTATTCATTTAAAAGCACGCGTCGGCTTTCAGCCAAGACGCGCTTACACTAGTAGCAATGCTCTCCCCCACACCCGCTACTCTTGCCACCACGGCTGAAAAGAAATCTGAGGGGAAACACTGGTGTGTGTATTTAATAGAAGGAGAGAGAAATAGCGGGAGAGACAGCGAGAGAGAGAAAGAACGTGTTGGTGTGCGTCCATACATGCATGTGTTTGTAGACAGTGTATTAGGACACAATATAGGTTGGTGAGGAAATCCCATCCCTTTACAACATAACAAGGCTACAGCACCTGTTCATCCCCAGACCACCTCCTCTGATCCATTCTGAACACTCACTCCCAGACAGGAATAAGGACCTGGTGCGAGTCAGACAGCCTGGTCCTCACACATCCCTCATACACCCTGCTGAGTGTGTTACACACAACAGCAGTGTGGGTTTTAGCCATCCAGGCTAGCAGTGGAAACGGTTGGAAAGATGGTCTGTGGTGCTATGGTTGGTTAGTAGAAAAGCCAAAACTATAATATACTACTCCACCATATTAACAGTTGGGCGATTCCACAGTAAACACAATTGCAGTAAAGGAAACACTTAAAATACAGTGCGTTCATGAAAATATTCAGACCCCTTGACTTTTTCCAAATTTTGTTATGTTACAGCTTTTCTCTGAAATAAAATAGTTTTTTTCTGCATTGTCTTGGCTGTGTGCTTGGGGTTGTTGTCCTGTTGGAAGGTGAACCTTTGCCCCAGTCTGAGGTCCTGAGCAGTCTGGAGCAGGTTTTCATCATGGATCTCTCTGTACTTTTCTTCATTCATCTTTCCCTCGATCTTGACTAGTCTCTCAGTCCCTTCCGCTGAAAAACATCCCCACAGCGTGATGCTGCCACCCCCATGCTTCGCCGTAGGGATGGTGCCAGGTTTCCTCGAGACGTGTCGCTTGACATTCAGGCCAAAGAGTTCAATCTTGGTTTCATCAGACCAGAGAATCTTGCTCCTCATGGTCTGAGAGTCTTTAGGTGCCTTTTGGCAAACTCCAAGTGGGCTGTCATGTACCTTTTATCTCCACAGAGGAACTCTGGAGATCTGTCAGAGTGACCATCGGGTTCTCGGTTAACTCCCTGACGATGTCCGTACTCCCCCATTTGCTCAGTTTGGCCGGGCGACCAGCTCTAGGAAGAGTCTCGGTGGTTCCAAACTTCTTACATTTAAGAACGATAGAGGCCACTGTGTTCTTGGGGACCTTCAATGCTGCAGAAATATTTTGGTACCCTTCCCCAGATCTGCCCCTCGACACAATCATGTCTCGGAGCTCTTCGGACAATTCCTTCAACCTGGCTTGGTTTTTGCTCTGACATGTACTGTGAACTGTGGGACCTTATATAGACAGGTGTGTGCCTTTCCAAATCATGCCCAATCAATTGAATTTACCACAGGTGGACTCCAATCAAGTTGTAGAAACATCTCAAGGATGATACATTTGAACTAGGATGCACCTGAGCTCAATTTCGAGTCTCATAGCAAAGGGTCTTAAAACTAATGCAAATAAGGTATTTGTTTTTATTTTTTTTATAAAATTTGCAAACATTTCCAAAAACCTGTTTTCACTTTGTCATTATGGGGTATTGTGTGTATATTGATGAGACATTTTGTTTTTTTAAATACATTTTAGAATAAGGCTGTGACGTAACGAAATGTGGAAAAGGTCAAGGGTTCGGGAATACTTTCCAAATGCACTATATATGCCAAACAAAAACCATTGATTTCAAAGTTTAACAAACCACACAACTATATGCACAAGCACTACTTTTAATAATGTTCACTGAACATTTTACAAAAATACATATTTACTGGAATAACTGTGCCAATGCAAAGTTTGGTTAACAGAATTTCAGTACAATCTCCCCCTGTTTGTTTGTGTGACCACATTTTCCAAATATTTGCTCTGATATAAGATTCAAAGATGTCCGCAGAAAAAAAGGGGATTACCTATTACCTGATGTTGGTTATTGAATTACAGTAAGTGAAATGAACTAACACCCAGGAACAGAATTGCAGTAACAGAGTTTCATTATGGGTCCCTGATCTGTACTAAACAGAAATGCATAATATAGATGTGAATGTCATTCACATCATGGTGATGAATCCTATAGGTATACAAAAGGTAGAAATATGCAATATCCTCCTTATTCTACATACTGGCTATTATTTAATGAGTTCCGCATCTGCCACCGAACCAAAAAATCAGTCAATTGAAATATAATCAAAAAGGTCCTAATCTATGGATTTCATATGACTAGGCAACTGCGCAGCCATGGGTGGGCCTGCGAGGGCAGAGGCCCACCCACTTGGAAGCCAGGCCCAGCCACCGGGGAGCCAGGCCCAGCCATTGGGGAACCATGCCCAGCCAATCAGAATACATTTTTCCCCACAAAATGGCTTTATTACAGACAGAAATACTTCTCAGTTTTATCAGCTGTCCGGGTGGCTGGTCTCATACGATCTCGCAGGTGAAGTAGCCAGATGTGGAGGTCCTGGTCTGGCATGGTTACACGTGGTCTGCGATTGTGCGGTAGGTTGGACGTACTGCCAAATTCTCTAAAACGTCGCTGGAGGTGGCTTATGTTAGAGAACTTAACATTCAATTCGCTGGCAACAGCTCTGGTGGACATTCCTGCAGTCAGCATGCCAATTGCACCCACCCTCAAACCTTGAGACATCTGTGGCATCGTGTTGTGTGACAACTGCACATTTTAGAGTGGCCTTTTATTGTCCCCAGCACAAGATGCACCTGTGTAATGCTTATGCGGTTTAATTCAGCTTCTTGATATGCCACACCTGTCAGGTTGATGGATTATGTTGGCAAAGGAGAAATGCTCAATAACAAGGATGTGCACAAAATTGTGCACAAAATTGTGCATAAACTTTTTGTGCATATGGAATATTTCTGGGATCTTTTATTTCAGCTGATGAAACATGGGACCAACACTTCACATGTTGCGTTTATATTTTTGTTCTGTGTAGTTGCCAGGGATCTTTTGTAGAATGGAAAATGGTTGACAAATGTACAGTACCAGTCAAAAGCTTGGACACACCTACTCATTCCAGAGTTTTTCTTTATTTATACCATTTTCTACATTGTACAATATTTTACGCTTGGAAGTCATCAGATGAAGCTTGTTGCAGTCAGTTGTTTTAGTTCAAATTTGAAACTGTTGGAGACTGAGGAGACTTGTAACATCAAGGTAGTTAACAAAATAACTTGGCTGACGCTAGCTAATTCATATTTTTTTATTTACAGTACCAGTCAAATGTTTGGACACACCTACTCATTCAAGGGCTTTTCTTTATTTGTATTATTTTCTACATTGTATAATAATAGTGAAGACATAACTATGAAATAACACATATGGAATCATGAAGTAACCAAAAGTGTTAAACGAATAAAAAAAATGATGTCAGAGATTCTTTTAAGTAGCCACCCATTGCCTTGATGACAGCTTTGCACACGCTTGGCATTCTCTCAACCAGCTCATTGAGGTAGTCACCTGGAATGCCTTTCAATTAACAGGTGTACCTTCTTAAAAGTTCATTTGTGGAATTTCTTTCCTTCTTAATGCATTTGAACAAATCAGGTGTGTTGTGACACGGTAGGGGTGGTATACAGAATATAGCCCTATTTGGTAAAAAAAAAATATATATATATATTATGGCAGCTCAACTAAGCAAAGAGAAACAGCCCATCGTTACTTTAAGACATGAAGGTCAGTTAATCTGGAAAATGTCAAGACCTTTGAAAGTTTCTTCAAGTGCAGTCGCAAAAACCATCAAGCTCTATGATGAAACTGGCTATCATGAGGACTGCCAAATATATTTTGATTTGTTTCAAACTTTTTTGGTTACTACATGATTCCATGTGTTATTTCATAGTTTTGATGTGTTCACTATTATTCTACAATGTAGAAAATAGTAAAAATAAAAGAAAAACCCTTAAATGAGTAGGTGTCCACATTTTTGACTGGTACTGTATATATGCCTTCACTTCTCAAAAATGTAAACTCTTAGCTTTCATTTTACACTCAATTTGACATCCTCAACATGAACTTCATGTTGGTCATGGTTCCTTTTACATGGAAATTACCAATTACTATTATGCCGTATTTTAATCACAAATGTCATTTGACCACTACTGAACCATTGACTCATCGCTACTGAGCTTTACTGCATTGTGTAAGAGGGTGGTTGAGGAAGACTGGGTACAGTGAACAAACACACACTGGTCTTCTGGAAGGGACCATTGACCCTTCACAGGAACTCAGGAAGTGAAGGAAGGTCATCTGAGCTGTCCTTTCTGTGACAGAGCATGCCAAAATGGATGTGTGGAGAGGGGATAGGTTGATGAGGCCAACCAGACAATCCCCTGGTCCAGGACCAAGAGCATCCCACCAGCCCCTGCCACCTGTCCTTCACCCTCCCTCCGGGATGTGGAGTGGGGGCCTGACAGATGGTGCTGAGGGGCCAACCGGCACCAGAGTCCTGACTGGTGCTTCCCCGATCACCAATCCCCAAGCCCCAGCTCCAGTCCCGAACCCACTTCCACCCCCCTCCCCTACCTAAACCCCTAAGCCCCACAGTTTGTCAGTGCCGCCTGGCTGGTCAAACACAGTCCATCCCCAAAATGGCTCCCCTGTTTCCTTTCCTCTTTGCTTGGTGCATCAGCAGCTGCCTGGTCTGTTAGCAAATGTTGCTAGCTTAGTGCTAGCGACCTGAAAAGACCTCTGCTCATAGTTATCTCTAAAGGATTTCTATACCACTGTCGCAACGCTGGTCCGTCTTTGTAATTAAATACTCAGATGGGAAAGGTTTTTGTGGCTATACGGTAGCTGTTTCTGCAATGGTCACGAGAAGAGGAAGAGCTTATTCTCAAAAAATCTGGTTCCATTTGAGTGAAACATCAATGACCATTTCCCCCAATGGAGGACACCTCAGCTAAGAGGTAAAGCTTATTGATGATATCCAACCCAGTTATGCAATCTCCTCACTTATTTGCACTGCAGGATCTGCACAGAGGGATGGTAGATAATGAATGGGTGGATAATGGCTACAGTAGGCTCTAAATAAATCACACAAGGCTGGCCGTTTGTCATCATGCCATTCTCTCTCCCTGATATTAACATTCAATTCGTTTCAGATAGTAGCAGCCGAGCGCTGTTGACACTCACTCAATCAAAGCCTGTCAGCGACAATTCACAGCCCTCTCAACTCGCTATATCTGGGCTACAAACCAACAAGCCAAGATTACAGCTATGTAGTAGTGTGCTGTACAAAAAGTGAAGGGGACCAATCGAGGAAGTGATTACTCGGCCTAATGGATTTCTCAACCTGCGGGTCGAAATGCAGCGTCAAAGGAACATTTCATCAGTTTGAGAAAGACAGCTCATCATTCAAATCTGATCATATGCACACCGCAAATTATCACTCAGAGGGGAATATGGCCTAAGAGGTGAAGCATATTTCACTGGCGGCGATACCTCACCTGGGTGCTGAATGACAGAGAGGCTGTTTGCTAACTGTTGTTAGCTACAGTATGTGAATGATAATAAGCAGCATTGGCTGTCTGCAGTGAGAAAGGGAAAGCGAGATACCTAGTCAGCTGTACAACTGAATGCATTCAACTGAAATGTGTCTTTCGCATTTAACCCAACCCCTCTGAATCAGAGAGGTGCGGTGGGCTGCCATAATCGACGTCTAACGTCTTCGGCGCCCGGAGAACAGTGGGTTAACTGCCTTACTCAGTGGTAGTTAGCACAGATGTTGGAGGCTGTATGAACAGGTTGGCGAACCTGGGGAGAATGTGACCCCAGTGACCTCGGCCATATGGCCAGAACGAGCCACTGTTTCAGCAATGAGAATATACAGTCATGAGATATGAAGTGATGCAATCGTTACTTTCTTTTCACCTTTATTTAACCAGGTAGGCCAGTTGAAAACAAGTTCTCATTTACAACTGCGACCTGGCCAAGATAAAGCAAAGCAGTGCGGCACAGGCAACAACACAGGGTTACACATGGAATAAACAAACGTACAATCAATAACACAAAAAATCTATATACAGTGTGTGCAAATGAGGTAAGATTAGGGAGTTAAGGCAATAAATAGTCATTACAATTTAGCAATTAACACTGGAGTGATAGATGTGCAGAAGATGAATGTGCAAGTAGAGATACTGGGGTGCAAAGGAGCAAAAAAATAAAAATAACAATATGGGGAGGAGGTAGTTGGATGGGCTATTTACAGAGGAGCTATGTACAGGTGCAATGATCTGTGAGCTGCTCTGACAGCTGATGCTTAAAGCTAGTGAGGGAGACAGTCTCCAGCTTCAGTGATTTTTGCAATTCGTTGCAGTCATTGGCAGCAGAGAATTGGAAGGAAAGGTGGCCAATGGAGGAATTGGTTTTGGAGGTGACCAGTGAAATACATCTGCTGGAGCGCATGCTACGGGTGGGTGCTGCTATTGTGACCAGTGAGCTGAGATAAGATGGGGCTTTACCTAGCAAAAACTTAGATGACCTGGAGCCAGTGGGTTTGGCAACAAATATGAAGCGAGGGCCATACAGGTCGCAGTGGTGGGTAGTATATGGGGCTTTGGTGACAAAATGGATAGCACTGTGATAGACTGCATCCAATTTGCTGAGTAGAGTGTTGGAGGCTATTTTGTAAATGACATCGCCGAAGTCAAGGATCGGTAGGATAGTCAGTTTTACGAGGGTATGTTTGGCAGCATGAGCGAAGGATGCTTTGTTGCAAAATAGGAAGGAAATTCTATATTTAACTTTGGATAGGAGATGCTTAATGTGAGTCTGTAAGGAGAGTTTACAGTCTAACCAGACACCTAGGTGTTTGTAGTTGTCCACATATTCTAAGTCAGAACCGTCCAGAGTAGTGATGCTGGACGGGCGGACAGGTGCGGGCAGCGATCGGTTGAAGATCATGCATTTAGTTTTACTATCATTTAAGAGCAGTTGGAGGCCACGGAAGGAGAGTTGTATGGCATTGAAGCTCGTCTGGAGCTTAGTTAACACAGTGTCCAAAGAAGGGCCAGAAGTATACAGAATGGTGTCGTCTGCGTAAAGGTGGATCAGGGAATCACCAGCAGCAAGAACGACATCATTGATGTATACAGAGAAAAGAGTCGGCCCGAGAATTGAACCCTGTGATACCCCCATAGAGACTGCCAGAGGTCCGGACAACAGGCTCTCCGATTTGACACACTGAACTCTGTCTGAGAAGTAGTTGGTGAACCAGGCGAGGCAGTCATTTGAGAAACCAAGGCTGTTGAGTCTGCCGATAAGAATGTGGTGATTGACAGAGTATTAAGCCTTGGCCAGGTCGATGAATACGGCTGCACAGTATTGTCTTTTGTCGATGGCAGTTATGATATCGTTTAGGACCTTGAGTGTGGCTGAGGGGCACCCATGACCAGCTCGGAAACCAGATTGCATAGCGGAGAAGGTACGGTGGGATTCGAAATGGTCGGTGATCTGTTTGTTAACTTGGCTTTCGAAGACCTTAGAAAGGCAGGGTAGGATAGATATAGGTCTGTAGAAGTTTGGGTCTAGAGTGTCTCCCCCTTTGAAGAGGGGGATGACCGCGGCAGCTTTCCAATCTTTGGGGATCTCAGACGATACGAAAGAGAGGTTGAACAGGCTAGTAATAGGGGATGCAAAAATTGTGGTGGATAATTTTAGAAAGAGAGGGTCCAGATTGTCTAGCCCAGCTGATTTGTAGGGATCCAGATTTTGCAACTCTTTTAGAACATTAGCTATCTGGATTTGGGTGGAGAAATGGGGAGGCTTGGGCAAGTTGCTGTAAGGCATAATCTATGGTAGGATGTGAATACAGTGGAGGTAAACCTAGGCATTGAGTGACGATGAGAGAGGTTTTGTCACTAGAGACACCAATTAAACCAGGTGAGGTCACCGCATGTGTGGGAGGTGGAACAAAAGGGCTAGCTAAGGCATATTGAGCAGGGATGGAGGCTCTGCAGTGAAATAAGATAATAATCACTAACCAAAACAGCAATGGACAAGACATTTTGACATTAGGGAGAGGCATGCGTAGCCAAGTGATCATAGGGACCAGTGAGTAGCTAGGTGAGCTATGCCTATAGCTTACAATAGCATACTACACACTGGTAAAGCAAAGGGTACAGTGAACAAACACACACTGGTCTTCTGGAAGGGACCATTGAACCTTCACAGGAACTCAGGAAGTGAAGGAAGGTCATCTGAGCTGTCCTTTCTGTGACAGAGCAGATCCTTTCAAAAATCCAAAGACTAGATCGTATTGCCTTGAGTCCGTTGTTACATACTGGCCCGATTATTTATTACAGGATCACTTAAAGCACTGTTAAAGGATCAGGCATGTTTGCCAATTACCATGCATAACTATTTGGTTGTTCATATGAATGCCTGTGTGCTCTCTAAATGTATCTCAACATTAAGAGCCCAAGAGGCTCTTTAAAAGACCATCTAATAGGAGAATAAACACAAGCATGTATGATGTAGGCTTCCCCTCCCATCTCGTCCATCCCCACATCTTAACTCATTAGGCTGCTATTACCCTTAACAATAGACCATACAGAAGCACATACGATCACAACAAACATGTCTCATTATCCTGGAAGAGAACACACACTAAACCCGTCTCAAAACACGTTTAATGAGCAGCACAATCTAGCCTACAGAGCAGAGTAGATGCATTAGCAAACAAAACCAAAGGGTTTGATTGGGCAATTAGGCTGTGTCTGAATACCCACACTTGCGTTCTAAAGAGTAGGCTTTTTTTGGTGAGCAAAAATAGACAATTAGCCTAGAAACCATGTCAGGATTTTGTGTGTGTTCATTCAAAAAGCTAGCCTGTATTCTGCTCTCAGATGTCAGGGCTGTGATAGGGAAAGCCAGCCTAAACTTCAGCTGTGGAAACTCTCAAAGCAAATATATTATTTAGCTTCCCTCTGTGATGCGAATAAAGCAACAACAACCAAAAAAAAATCACCCTTGTAGAGCAAGATCGTTTACACTTTACAGTATGATCAAAATTACATTTTATTACATTGACACCTGGATTTGTTTATAATGGGGGTGTTTGGCTTCCCATGCTCCTTCATCAAAATGTCTCACTCTAAAGTGCTACCAATATGAAACCATTATACTGTGTCTTGGTTTGCACTATCGGTGAACTAAAGTCAACACCTCAACAGCATATGCTCTTTTTTCCCCTCGGCATAACGCTGATCCTATAAATCAAACCGTTTCCACAGAAACCCTGTGTGAGAGCAGAATGTAAATCAAGAGAGACTTTTTTTAATAACCTTGAAGAAACGGGTTTGTAGAGCTCTCCCGAGAACTCCATGTGAGGCACAGAGGTAGACATGTTAGGAAATGCCAACGTATACTTCGAACCTCGTTAGTCAAAGATCAGCAAACAGTTCCTTCAACTGCTCTGGCAGTTCTCCAATAAATCCACCAGCCGAGTGCCTCGTTCAAACACTGAGCTCTCACAGGCCTTTGAACTTGATTTTCAGACCTGAAATCACTCTGACTCAGACTCAATTCACAGGGGCTAAAAGCACACTGAAAAGACCAGTGTGCACGACGCTGAAGTTGAATCTGTGATGACGCGGCTCGACACGGTTTAGCTCTCTGCCGTAGCTGAGTATAGCAGGAACGGCAGACTGGCACCATCCATGCTACTCTGAATAACTTTTAGAAGTCAAAGAGGGCTAAACAAACAAATGGTGTGCTTGGAGTTCCTTAAGTCCCATACCTTTCAAGGCCAAGCACAACATGAATATTACATTTAATCAAACTCTTGCCATGTTGAGGACACACTTAAATCACACAACCCACACGGATGCGCATGGGCACCCAAACACACACTCATTCGGCACACTTTACCACGGTCTAGGAAAACAAAAATGTCTTCCCTATATCTAGACTACATCTTTGTTTTTCATTACTATATCCCAAGGACCGACCCCCCTCTAATTCAACGAATGCCAATGCACCACATTCCCAACGATCACCCCACAGGATCTCTTTGAGCATTGCTTCAGTTGATTAGATCAACTTTGCCATGTATCCAATGATTGCCACTCAATGAACATTAATATTCGGAGGGGTGAGACACATACGCCGAGGCAGAATCTACAAAGTGAACAGAATCCAATTACCTCAACCAGGGGGTAAGTATCTGGTTGTGGATCTGGAGCTCACACAGCCCAGGTAATTGGAGGGACACTGAGGCGTGCTACACAGGAACCTGAAATAATTCCTCAACAATGGGATCCCACCGCTCACATCCCTACCTTGGTGCTTTAAATGTATTCAAGACCGTCAATGTCCATGAACCATCTGGCTCTATCTAGCAGGCTCCCAGTCCAGCTAGCCTCCCCGGAGATACCAAAAAGTATCCTCTCATGGCCGTCTCATCTTGCATTGATGATATTGCCAAGTTGGTGGCTGAGACAGGGATAGAGGAAGTATCAGTTTTACAGACAGCACATGACACATGTCGACACCACATCAGGCATTCAGGAGACAAAAACACCTATTATGAGCAGAATCACAGGAAATAGTGGTGTGGAGGCTGTGCTTTGGCAAAGTGTGTGGGGTTGTATCCTGCCTGGTTGGCCCTGTCCCGGGGGTATCGTCAGACGTGGCCACAGTGTCTCCCAACCCCTCCTGTCTCAGCCTCCAGTATTTCTGCTGCAATAGTTTATGTGTCGGGGGCTAGGGTCAGTCTGTTATATCTGGAGTATTTCTCCTGTCTTATACTGTGTCCTGTGTGAAAACCTCCATGGGATCAGTGTCCCTATACCGGGACGGTTGAGCTAACGTGCCCTAATGCAATTAGCATGACGTTGTAAGTAACAAGAACATTTCCCAGGACATATACATGTCTTATATGGGCAGAAAGATTAAATTATTGTTAATCTAACTACACTGTCCAATTTACTGTAGCTATTACAGTGAAAAAAGACCATGCTATTGTTTGAGGAGTGCACAACAA
Source organism: Oncorhynchus mykiss (assembly GCF_013265735.2). Lineage (NCBI taxonomy): Eukaryota > Metazoa > Chordata > Actinopteri > Salmoniformes > Salmonidae > Oncorhynchus > Oncorhynchus mykiss. Next base: position 55,897,065 of record NC_048570.1, read on the forward strand.
CAACAAAAACTTATCACGTCAAATGGTTTGATACATTCACCTCTGAAGGTAAATAATGTGCTTACATTCAGTAATCTTGCTCTGATTTGTCATCCTGAGAGTCCCAGAGATAAACATGTAGCATAGTTTCGTTTCAAATGTAGGAACTGGGCATCTATATGTGTGAAAGTTAGTGTATAAGGTAATGATCCATCCTGTATGACATTCCTGGGAGTGTGTAAACTTAAAATGTTGTATTACCATATAATGTTTGTATGTTCTCTATAGTTATGTACTTGAAAATGTATCAATTGACCAATTCGGCACATTTGGGCAGACTTGATACAAAATATTGTCCAGTATTGCAATGCTTCACTGGACCAATCTGAAACTTTGCACACGCACTCTAAATTGTGCCTAAACTGCAATATTATACGATGGCCTTTCCCTTGCATTTCAAAGATGATGGAACAAAAAAAATGTGAAAATGCATGTTTTTTTGTTTGTATTATCTTTTACCAGGTCTAATGCGTTATATTCTCTTACATTAATTTCACATTTCCACAAACTTCAAAAAGTGTTTCCTTTCAAATGGTATCAAGAATATGCATATCCTTGCTTCAGGTCCTGAGCTACAGGCAATTAGATTTGAGAATGTCCTTTTAGGCAAAAATTGAAAAAGGGTCAGATCCTTATGAGGCTTTAAGTTTGCTCCCTCTAATTCTCTCTCTCTCTCCCTCCCCGAGGACCTGTCCTGGGACCATGCCTCAGGACTACCTGGCCTGATGACTCCTTGCTGTCCCTAGTCCACCTGGTCATGCTGCTGCTCCAGTTTCAACTGTTTTGCCTGTGGCTATGGAACCCTGACCTGTTTACCGGACGTGCTACCTTGTCCCGGACCTGCTGTTTTCAACTCTCTCTCTCTACCGCACCTGCTATCTCTAACTCTGAATGCTCGGCTATGACCTGTTGCAACCTCCACAACCACTGTGATTATTATTATTTGACCCTGCTGGTCATCTATAAATGTTTGAACATCTTGGCCTTGTACTGTTACAATCTCCACCTGTCACAGCCAGAAGAGGACTGGCCACCCCTCAGAACCTGGTTCCTTTCTAGGTTTCTTGCTAGGTTCCAGCTTTTCTAGGGAGTTATTCCTAACCACCATGCTTCAACATCTGCATTGCTTGCTGTTTGGGGTTTTAGGCTGGGTTTCTGTATATCACTTTGTGACATCGGCTGATGTAAAAAGGGCTTCATAAATACATTTGATTGATTGAATTGCCATGGCAACAACACAGAAATCTAGGCCTCGTTTGCTAAAATAGACCAAATTAGTAACTTGTTCTTATCCACAGTCCATCAGCGCTGTTTTTGTTTTCTTATGTGGTGCTCACTGTGGCACTTGGCATCTGAGAGATGCAGCAGTCTGGAAAATTGGAAAACAGCAGCTGGGATTTCTGTCCCGTCAATTAATATTCGTGCTCTAGAAAATCAGAGGTGATGAATTTAACACACTTGATCAAATCGATAATTTAGTGGACAGAGAGAAAGAGAATAAAGTAGAAAACACAAGAATACACATTCATTTTAACCTAGCCAGTCCTCAGACTGCTGAAGAGATAATGCTGCAATTCCTCAAATATGAGAGCTTCAAGATCTCTTGCATCCCTATTTTTGGCAAAGAACCAAATGTGCCTGTGATGGAACTCTTGCATGTAGTACCCTTCCTAGGGCAGCCATCCTCTCCAGTCTCCACAGCTGCTCAGAGTATGTACCACACATTTAGGAAACCAGCCTTAACCAAATGAGAAAGGAAAAAGGGTTCCCCCAAATGACTTCCTGTTGAAAACGGAGAAGGACAAACACTCATGAGGGTCTCGAAGCCTCGATTAGTTCAGCATGCCAGAGTGTCTGAGGGTGGAGGGATGGAATTCAATCCAACTCCACATCCAGATGAAAAGTAATCTGAGTCAACACAGAGATTTATTTTGCCCACACAGGATCAGTGATTGGGGCCTCCCATCCACCCTTCCAGGAGTCATTAGAAGGCATTGGTGCAGGCATACATCACAGGAGCTGGGGGTGAGAGACTGACAGGGGCTGTAGCAAGGGGTGTATTACTGAGAAAAATAGTGGGTCTTACTAGGAGTATTCCATACCGTACGTGACATGAGGGGTGTTGGACCCATTTGTCCCGTCCCACTCTCAACTACATGGTAGATGAAGATTGCTACCGGCTCCATACCCCAGTGAGTTCTACCCCCCATCACCATCACCCTCTGTCAGAGGACAAAGCAGATGGAGGATATGCTTCCCTCCCTCTCCCCTTCTACCTCAAAATGGACACAAAGCACACGCACGCACCCATGCATACTAATATCATTGTAGCTATCACAATACAAGTTCCTCTTATTAAACATGGGGGGGCCCTTTCCTTGCTCTTGTTGGTTTTTCAAATAGCACTTATGCAGATGGGAGAACCCTCTGGCTTGGTGAGAAAGTCAATGATGCACCATAAGCATTCAAATGCATTCAGTCACTGGCAGTTATAATGTCTAACGCCAATTTTTTTCTGATGCTGGTGGTGCCCACATGCATTTCTAAGCAGCCATAAAAGACATACATGCATCAATACACAAGTCAATTAAGCCCCAGTTACAGCTGATGCCACCATTGGGCCAGATGGTATGGGACATCCTCTGCGACAGCCAATCATAAATCACAGCACTTAGGGGTGGGGGGGTGCCCCCGCAGAAAGGCTCGGTAAGACTCTAACCTTGTCTAAGTATAGTCACATAAGATACATCTCAGATTGATATGGTCATTGGATAGGGCTGGGAATTGCCAGGGACTTCACAATACGATATTATCACAATACCTTACAGTGCTTTCAGAAAGTATTCACACCCTTTTGACTTTTTCCACTTTTTGTTGTGTTACAAAGTGGGATTAAAATTGATTTGTAAAAATACTCAAGAGTGGAAGTAAAATTCCAACATTTGTTAAGAATTAATCAAATAAAAAAACAAATACATTGTGATTAGATAAGTATTCAATACATGTTAGAATCACTGTTGGCGGCAATTACAGCTGTGAGTCTTTCTGGGTAAGTCTCTAAGAGCTTTCCACACCTGGATTGTGCAACATTTGCCCATTTTTCGTCAACCTCTGTCAAATTAGTTGTTGATCATTGCTAGACAACCATTTTCAGGCCTTGCCATAGATTTTCAAGCAGATTTAAGTCAAAACTGTAACTCGGCCACTCAGGTATATTTGGCCACTCAGTATATTTGGTCTGAACCAGAGTGAGTCCATGCAACTTATTATGTGACTTAAGCACATTTTTACTCCTGAACTTATTTAGGCTTGCCATAACAATGGGGGTTGAATACTTATTGACTCAAGACATTTCAGCTTTTAATTTTTAATTCTTTTGTAAAAAAAAAAAATATATATATATATATATATATATATATCTAAAAACACAATTCCACTTTGACATTATGGGGTATTGACAAAAGAAAATCTACATTTAATCCATTTTAAATTCAGGCTGTAACACATTTTTTTGGGGGGGGGAAGTCAAGGGGTGTGAATACTTTCTGAAGACACTGTAGTATTGCGATTCAATACTGTGATTTTATTGCAATTCATTGGTCCAAACATATTGCTCACCATATGTCTGCTGCAGAGATGAGAGCCATGAGATAACGAGTTTTGATCAGACATGGGAAAAAATAGTGCTGAAAAAAAATTGTCTCCCTATTTAAAAAGAAGATGGAGAACTAATTCTGAAGGAAAAACACTGGAGTTTTGGTGCAGGTACAGCCAACTAGCAAAAACATTTTATTGAGATATTGTCAAAACGATACGATACTATATATTGTCAAAAATAATATCCCGACACGTAACTCTAATTATTTTTTCCCACATCACTATCATTGGATGATGTATCATTTTTCCTTTGCCGGATCAGGATACAAGCAATATTCAGAGCTGCAAACACCAACACTTTCTACCCAACAATGCACCTACTGAAAAGTTTTTATTTATTTTTATAGAGTTTTTCTCATATGACTTCCTCTGAGCTCAAGTCAAAAGGTACAGACATTTACCAGAGATATGAAAGGGAGATTGGGCGAAAAGAGAGGTTTGGTCACTCACCCTTTTCTGGTCTTCCAGGCCGTGCATCACAGGTTTCCTCCTCTGGTGATGCTGTGGGGATGCTTCTGCTCCTGATTCCATTTTATCTTCCTTCTACAATATCCAACTGTCCCTTCTTTGTTCAAATATATCCTCTCCAAGAAACAAAAATACTTGCTTATTCCAAAGTCCTTCAAACCCCCCCCCCCACTCTTTCATCCAAAATCACTATTGGTCCAACAACTTTGTGTGAGAAAAAAAAACACCCAACAAGCTATCTCATGGGGGTATGTCCTGGGTGGAGCTAGCTCAGTCAGTTATGTCGTCACTCCATGGCTCTCGGCTGCAGTTTTTAGCCCACTGAGGCTGACCCAGACTGGACATCAGGGGATAGAAGCAGGGGCCCTGAGATCCGGTGCCCCAGAACCATGGTGGCCCTCTCTCCTCAAGCCTTCACCCAGAGCGAAAACCTCTAATCTCCTCCCTGGATATGATCATGGCTCCCTATTCCCACAGGGCCAACATTCCTCCATTGTAAAATCACTGGAAGGATTCCAGTTTCGAAACCCCCCAGTTTGTAAAAACAAAAAAATAAGAGAATAGGAGAAAAATGGAATACCACTGATGCTGTTTCAAATTCACAGGCCCCTGAAGAGTCTGGTATCCTGATTGGGAGCAGGTGCGTGTGTGTGTTTTAGAAAAAGAAAACAGAGTTAAATTGAAGTTACGGTGTCAAGAGGGGGTGAATTTTTGGGGGCCAACGCATCTCAAGAGCCCTGTAAAGTCTGCTGGATTAACCTGTGATATAGTCACCAAACTATTCCCTTTGCACAACCGGATGGGTCAAAAGAAAAGTTTAACCAGGCTGCCAATTAGACAACAGCATGGAACAATATTCTACAGCAGGGATAGGATGGCCCCTTTTTATTTAGGAACTTCCGAATAGTAGAATACACAATGTGCCTTTTTGAAATGTGGTTCTTTTTACATCCATCACTGACCTTCATTCAATTAGCATGTCAGCAAAAAAAAATTGATTGGTAAATTAGTCTAGCCAGCTATGTGAATGTGTAGTAATCATGATTGAATTGGCAAAATGAGTAGAATTGCATGAAAATAGTTATAAAATTGTAATATTTTCTCTCAGTCCCATGGCAAAATGTGTAGAATAGCAGAACACTTGCTTTAAAAGTGCAACATTTTCTCTACGCCCCATGGCTTAATGTGTAGAATTGCAGGAAATTAACTATAAAACTTCACATTGTTTTCTCTCTGCACGTGTGGGTATGGATGTCGGTACACAGACCGGTGAGTCACTGTGGACACTTGTGACTAGTTCAGCTGTTTTTGTGGCCACCACCCCATCAAAATCGCCCATTATGTTACTTGCAAATGTATAGGCTACATGCACTCAATTATTGATGATCGTTGGAATTTATCTTGAAGAATACACAATAATGTCAGACAATAAAGTGTCAATGATATGAATACTATACTTATACTACATAGGAAGTAACTGCATAAATTGCTGACAATAAATCAAATAAGGCTGGTAGGCTACTAACTGAGGTCTAGGCTGGCTACCTTAGAATGTTATATATATTTTTTTTAATTACATAATGCATGAGTTTTCAGTTTTTCAGTATGAAATGGCAGGTTCTCGAGCTCGAGCTTCATATAAACCAAAAGCAAGAGTTGTATTGGGCATGTGCATAGTGCGTAGCATGAGCAGAATGCAATAGTTATATAGTGTATTAAACTAACGATTGTAGCTAAATCAGTTATGCAAAGCAAGCCCTCAACAATTTCTACACAAACATTTCCAAATAATAAACACAAAACATACAAGAAGCATATGGATGATGGTATATCACCCTGCAGAAATCCTGCTAAGGCAGGTGCTGCATTTCCTTTACTCTGACATGGGGTCGCTCACCAAAATTAAAGGTGGAAAATAAACTATGGAAAGCTGTTGAAATAGACGTAACCTAACTAAAAATCATAAAAAATAGATGGAATTTAAGTAAAATGTTAGGAGTATCTACTCACCCAACACATCAGCAGCGAATGTAATGTTTCCCTTCAAGGACGAACTGCTCCCTACAGCACGTCACTCGCTACCTTCCCTTCTTTCCCTTTCCTTCTTGAACAGCCAGTGCATGCTTCGCTTTGCTCAGCAAAGTCCCACTCTCTCCTCAATCGATAACATCACGTCACGTCACTGGACCGCGCGCCCAATGCGCCCAGCGTTTTCTCCACCAGCTCCCCTGCGCCATCCGTTTCCATGGATACTGACAGATAGAATGGTTTTGGTGACACCTAGCGACATTGTATCGAATGTCTCATGCCGAGAGCCAATCTGTGCAAATTGTATCACAAATTGTATCTCCCAGTCTCCCTCTAAGTTAATGCACAAAATAAAACACCAATCCCAATTAATCGTTAAAATATTGACATTGGTTCCATAACGTTTTAGTATTTTATGGTGATATATGTATGATATACTTTTTACTTCGTTCAATTTTATCTCCAACAAATTGAAACGGCATGTTATCGTCTGCTAGTCTGCATGATATGGTAACATTTTACAGAATGGCTACATCGATATGGTACTAGAAACGATGGTACTATTATATAAGTATATTGTGGGTACTTTATATTAGAGATTGGTGGGCTCATTGTAATAGCTGGAATGGAGTTTTGTAACGGAGTCAAACATGTGGTTTCCTTATGTCTGAGGTGTTTGACTCCGTTTAAAACACCATTCCAGCCATTACAATGAGCCCGTCCTGATATAGATCCTCGAACCAGCCACCTTTGCCGTATATTCGTGTTTTCTTCTTCGCCAAAATCAGAGGAAAAATAAACTATGGAGACATGTTGAAATAGACGTAACCTAATTTAATGGTTGCCAAAATTGAATTGGCTTTATGCCAAGTTTTTGGCAAGATATCTGTGCGGCGTTTAATGTAAACTCGTGGGATCAGGCGTTGTGTGAGTAGTTTCAAATTGTGATGGTTGGCTCTATCCGGTGGGGGGAGTTCTGGGCGTTCTGTACGCGTGAAACTAGGCGGGACAAATGAAATGGTCCTCAAATCAACGTATTTTACTCACTTGGGTAGGACTACAGGGCAAAAGTTATTTTGGCTCTCCTTTTACACCCTTAGTGTGAATTAGCTGATCGTCTGGTTCCGAAATTGCATGGGGACATTGACAACATTTCCATTTTTTTTTCAAGGTATTAGGATTGTTTTGTCAGCCAATAGCAAAGCACACGTTTATCACCAATGCCTTTAGCTGCTTGACTTTGCAAGGGGAAGCAAACAAGAATTTGAGAGGGGCACAAATGTAACCTGTGCTATAGGGTAAGTAACTACATATATTTGTGTTCATCATTTCTCTTTATGGGACTGTGATTGTCAGTCAGATCTTATTCCCCATCTTTAGCTAGCTAGCAACTGTACTTTACACCACCTTACTGTACGTAACTAGCTGGTCAGCTAGCTATTGCTATCCAAATTGCATGGGATCTCATGTAAATAAATGTGCATTTGTAGTTTCTAACATTTAATACACCTCTTATGAAGTATTAAGGCGCGTATTTGTGACATAGCTAGCAAAAATGTAGCTGTTTTTGGAAGACCTAGTTATAGCTAGCGAGAAAGCTTTTTAGAAAAGGGTGCAAGTGGTGGCATTGACCCGCGCTCGCAATAGCTCATTAGCAGGCCAACAAACTAGTTTGTTGGAAAGCGATACAATTTGTTCTGCCCAGCCTTTATTAACGTGTAACAACATTTTGTTACGCCAATGTATTCCTGCGGACTTGCTTTCGTGCACTATAAGCTATGTAAAGTAGCACAAATGACCCGCGTGTGTCACTTTTCCATGTTCCGGGTTGTGTCACTGGAATGTCTGCACATTCCGCGCCAATATTTAAAAAAAATATTTACCTGCGCGGGACGGTCCGAATTCGAACAGGTCATCGCCCGCTTCATTCTTACTGGTTACTTGCCGCAAAATAGGCGTGTCGTTGAAGCGGTTTTGCTTGATCATTGGACGGAGTGCATGTCAGTTACCGCCAAGCGTTAACTGTGATATTTTGATTCGATTCGATTTTTAATATTAATCTATTTAAATCAACCGAGAGGCACGGTATTATTTGGTAAATGTGATTGAATTAGAAGCGTAGCTGCTAGCTATATCGTTAGTATGTTAACACCGAATAAATATAATGCAGTTAAGAAACGGTAACTAAGCCTATAACGTTTTGTGAAACTTGGATTGAGTGAATCAAATACATTGGCTTGCTTGCTAACGTTAACTGTTATTGATCTAACTAGCTAGACACTGTTTTTTTGTTAGCAAATATCAGTCTTACATTCCTTATTTTAAATTGAAATTTAGTTGGAAAATGTCGAGCACTTCACCGGAGTCCCAGTATCTGAGACATACAACTCAAACCACCACCTCTAATCACAAGGTTAGTAATAGCTAGCTACTACATGTTTCTGTTGATTTTTAAATCCAGGTTACTATCTTATTGTTTATATAGTAGTTAATATGCTGTATAGGTATGTTCAAGGGTATTTGACTGACTGTTACATAACTAACTCTAACCGTGACATCCAGTGATCCTTAAATAATCTTTGCTATTTACTTTCTCCAACAGGGGAATGTCTTTGCAGAGCCACAAGCACTGACAAAAACACCAAGGAAAGCATCTACCCAAGACACTGTGCTAACAGATATTCAATCCAACATGGGACCTCTTATGACCCCAACTAAAGGAAGGGAGACTGGGACTGGTGAGCCTTGGACCCCAACCTCCAATTTGAAAATGCTGATGAGCGCTGCCAGCCCTGAGATCAGGAACAGAGAGAAAGAGCTGTGTATGGACTCTGAGGGAGGGGATGCCATGGTAAAATAATACACACACAAATGAGTCTGCAGCCAAGACCTTAGAAATGTATTGATTGCCTGTTTGATCTTTTTCCTATTCACCCATAGGACCACGAGCTTGGAGAGGAAGGGGAGAAACAGATCAGCAGAAAAGAGAAGAGTCTGGGTTTGCTCTGTCACAAGTTCCTGGCCCGCTACCCTGATTATCCCAACCCTGCCCTCAACAACGACATCAGTCTGGATGATGTTGCCACAGAGCTTAGTACGTCCTGTTTTACTTCTGTCTCTCCACTGTCTTTATTCCCATTTCATTTTTTTCTCAGAATAAAGCTGTGTTACCCTTGTATTTTCAATTTTTGAAGAATGCCATAAATACAGCATGCATTCCCTAAGTTGAGGCCTATATGCTGATGCTGTAAATAAGCAGTTGCAAACTATAGACAGACAGTATACAAACAAGACCACTTTACTCCTGTTCATTCAACTCACATTCTCTCTTTGGCCGAACAGATGTGGAGCGCAGGCGCATCTATGACATCATGAATGTGCTGGAGAGCTTGCACATGGTCAGCCGGCTAGCCAAGAATCGCTACACATGGCACGGGCGCGCTAACCTACCACAGACCCTGGCCAAGTTGCGGCAGGTGGGCGAGGAGCATCGCTACGGGCAACAGATGCAGCAGATCCGCCAGCGCAGCCTGGAAAAGGAGTTGGACTCGGACGGTGAGGAGAAAGAGAACGAGGAGGTGGAGGGAGGAGAACAGGGCCAGAAGGAGATGTTCTTCGTGGAGCTTCCTGGGGTGGAGTTTAAAGCAGGTGAGAGGCCAGGATTAACCTCATTTGATTAAGATATATTAATACAATTGTTCGTAATATGTAGCATGCAATTGATTGACCCTGTACGGCAAGGATTTTGTAGAAAAAAGTTTCCTCTGTAGATATTTCTTGTTTTAGTCGGCTGAACTGAGTGACCATGGTCTTGGCTATGTAATAACCTTGCTATTATTCACCTGTGTTCTCTCCAGCCTCCGTGAACAGCAGGAAGGACAAGTCTCTGAGGGTGATGAGCCAGAAGTTTGTCATGCTGTTCCTGGTGTCCACACCTCGGGTGGTCAGTTTGGATGTGGCTGCCAGGATCCTCATTGGAGAGGACCAGGTGGCTGATCAGGACAAGAGCAAGTTCAAGAGTGAGTGTTGAGCCTTTCATGCCTCTGGCACAGCCTGTGGAAGTCTGTATATAACAGAATTACTAACTAGCAGATCTGTTCTCTCAGCCCATTTTTAGCTAGGATACACAAGCTTTGTCATACAAGTTGAGTGTGTAGTTGGCACAATAAGTAAGATTCTGCACACTGAGATGCTCCCTCAAGTGTTTTAAGACCTTAGGGTCTTCATCTAGTGATGATGAGTAATGTCTGAATGTGTGTCTGTGTGTTTGCAGCTAAGGTCCGCAGGCTGTATGATATAGCCAACGTGCTGCGGAGCCTGAAGCTGATAGAGAAGGTCCATGTGACAGAGGAGAAAGGGAGGAAGCCAGCCTTTGAATGGACCGGCCCTGAGGACTTCCCCAGTGTGAAGGGTAGGCACTCATCAGAACACACTGTCTTCCCAATAATACTTCACTTGAAGGGGTTACCATACATAATAACACTATCACAAGGCCTTGATTTCTACATGGTCTAGAAGTACCCTGTGCCATTGAAGCTATGCTGAACTTTTGCTATACAAGTTAGTGGTTTATATGAACTTTGTGAGTCAGACACTATGTTACCATTGAACCTGTAATGGTGTCCAACCTGCCTCTCCCATTCACCAGACAAAATCTTGTGTTTCAATTCACACATAGAGACCACTGCCACTACAGCGACTGCCAAGAGGAAACTTGAGTCTCGTACCTCCGTAGACAACTGTGCCAAAAATCTCTTCTCCTCTCCGGGGAGTAAACGCAGCTTCACCCGCCACCCCTCCCTCATCAAACTGGCCAAGAGCATCCAGGAAGACCGGCGAAAGATCAACTCAGCCCCCACCAGCCCTGTCAAGAGTAAGTCCTGGGAGATATTTAGATAGAGTCTGGGATATTATTCAGATGTTTTTACTGAGAGTTGGGTGTGTAAATTAGCTTCTGTTTTTCTTTTCAGATGATTCCTCGAGCAGTGAGTTCTTTCCCACCAAAATGGCCCAACTAGCGGCCATCTGTAAGTTCCAGCTTGACCAGCAATCAAACAAGTAAGTGCTGCCTGATTCTCATTGCGCTATTGTATCCTTTATTCTTCTAAATTAACCAGAAACGTTGTACGTTTCCTTGTTAACCTCAACTCAGACTGTCAGATGTTACAATGAGTCTTTTCCCATTCCAGGGTTGTTGACAGGACACCGAAGTCTGCAGTTACTGTGACTGAGGCACTGCCAGCTCATCAACAGAAAGCTGCTAAAAAGCCAGGAGCTCCACAGCCCCCAGTATTAACACCCACAGAAGCCCGTGCCAGCACTGTCCACCTCACCCCACGGGCACAGTTCACCCCCCAACCTACTGGGGCAATGTCCTTCCACCCTGCCCAGTGTTCACCCCTCATCCCTATGCTGCTGCCCCAACACCAGGGAGGCGGTCCCTACGCCATCTACATGCACCCCTCGTCCTTCAAGCCACACCCCCTAACCAGGCCTCAGCCAACCAGCCTCGCTGTGCGCTCTATGACCTTCGAGGATAAGACGGGGCAGAGCCCGAGTGATGTCACAGTGCAAGGCCACTCGTC